>NW_008601943.1:0-5234 GCF_000691845.1 Merops nubicus
GGGAGGGAGGGGCCCAAAACTGACCCGTGTTTGAGGGGCAGCCTCCCCGTCGCGGAGCCCAGAGAGACGGTCCCTTCCCGCGGCTCTATCAGGGAGCCCCAGCTGGGGTGTGAGGAGCCTCCCGGCGATGCCCGGGGCCGATAGGACGGGTCTGGCAGGGCCTGCTCACAGAGATACAGGTCGGTTTCCCTCCTGTGGGTGAACGCGAGCACACAAAGCCGGTAGTGTTGTGATAACAGCTCGTGAGGAGAGCCAGTGTCCCAGGATGCTGCCCTCAAAAGAAGAGGGAACAAGCTGTGCCGCAGTAAGAATCTTTAGGTGACCATAACCAGCGTGTGCCACAGCTTCAAATCACAGGTGAGGTGACGTAACTAGACTATATCAGAAGGGCAGTGAAGCTGGTGAAGGGTCTAGAGCACAAGCCTTCAGCAGCCTTGTACAGAATCATTAGAATCCCAGAATCACTTTGGTTGGAAGAGACCTTTAAGATCAATTGTCCAACCATGAACCCAGCACTGCCAGGTCCCCACTTTCATAAAACAAGTGGAGTGATCTGTGATACTATATGTTAGCTAGAAAAAAAAAAAATAAAATAGGACTTCCAAATTTATCATCCTTTTTCTGTTACACGTTTACCAGGCAATATAAATAACAATAGAGACACGACAACGATCAGATGTGTGAGCTGTGTCCTCACCAAGTCCACGCAGTTTCACAAGCTCAGCGTGCTGCAAGGAGAATTATGAAACTGCCAAGAACTGTGCAGCAATTGGGAACATGTTAATTATAAACATACTACGTATTTACCCAGCACATTTAAAGTAATTTAAAGGTTTGGATTAAAACAGTTGAGCATTATTCCCATTGTGCAGATGAGGAAATTAAGGCACAAAGAAAAATAAAAACCCAGCTTGGCACAGCTCCAAGCCAGAGGAATTAGTGCCTTCTAGGAAACCAAACTCTTCTCATTTTGAAGTCTAAAATTTTCTGCATAGCAGAAACTAATAAAAATGAGAGAGATTGGGCCTGGAAACTGATGTAAGAACTGTCCTAGTTTACAGAAAGCAGTCTTCAACAAAGGGTGAGGTCAGCTAAAAACCATGAAAACAGTAGCCAGAGCATAAATATTTAATATAAATCTTTATGGTTCTATATACTAGAAATGGCTGCAGAAGAAACACAAGTTTGGAGAACACGAGTTCTTTTCTGATTGTATTTTACAAGATTCAGCCCGTCAGTACAATGACATTTTTGCAAGTATTTAAAAAAAAATAAAGCAGAGTATTACATTACATGGTCAAGACAACCAAAATAGCAATGTGCTTCCCCAAATCTGTACAGGTTCATCCTTAGCAGACCAGCCTTGCTTGCTTCCAAACAAAAACGCTCGCTGCCAATGTTGGTGTTTGTTTTTTTTTTTTTAAGTATTTTTCACTTTTTTTTACAAAATTATGACTACTAGCTAAGAAAGTGATGCAGTCAGGCTACATCTCACCAGCCATTTGTCAACTTGCTTAGGATTTAAGTATCAGGAACCCAAGATGCAAACCTGACACGACGTGGGTGTGGTGTTACCAAATCTTTAGAGCAGTCCTCCAGCTGCACGAGTTTAATTTCCAGAGAAATTCTCCTCCCGTGATCCTCCACCTCCCAGCCTTCTGCTATTCACAGAATGGATTTTCAGCTCCTTTTTAACTCCAGTCCTCAAAACAATCTTTTTTCCCCCAAGATGCTGGTTCCTCCTCCCAGGGGGAGTCAGTTGTCCTCTAAACTGACCTGGCTCCAAGGAGGCGAGGGCCGTGGAGGGGCCACGCGCTGTGCTCCAACACTCCCCAGTGCTCCATCTCTTCCTCTGTCCATCTTGGATAATGAGCTTAAAGAAGTTTCACGGCATGAAACGTGGAAGGGGCATGACCACAGATCAAAGGGACCATCAGTCATCTCTGCCACGTGGATCCAGAGTCTTTTCTACGGAAAAACACTGTTTAACTTCACGCTCTGCTGGCAGCGGAAGACGTCGTTTTAATACAAGTGATTGGTTTCTCTTGGCACCTGCTGGAACAATCTTGCCCAACTGAGCTGATCCCACAGCAGGAGGTATTGCCAGTTTTTCACATTTTAAAAATGACTTTAGGTTATGGATGTTTCCTTTCTGGCCTTGTCTTTTGTGAAGTTCCAGTCCAGGTCTCTGCACGAGGTTCATCTCCGCTCCCCACGCTGGCATCAGGCTTTGCCAAGGAGTGCTGCCCCAGTCCTCCCTGCGAACACGACCGAGGGGAGGGGAGGCACAGTTCACCGTCCCCCCCTCAGGGCCACTCCAGGCCTCACTCTGGAGGACAAATGACAGCAAAGGTTCATCAGCCACCGGGCTGGTTCAGAGGGGCTCACCTTCGTTTCCACGTGAATCGTGAGGTTACAAGTCTCATCAGACAGCCCCAGACTGGTTTGGGTTGGGAAGACCCTCAACGATCATCTAGTTCCACACGCCTTGCCCTGGGCAGGGACACCTCCCGTGAGAGCAGGTTTCTCAAAGCCCTGCCTGGCCTTGAACCCTTCCAGGCATGAGGCGTCCAGAAAGTCTCATCTAACCAATATCCTAACAATACACCTTTGACTCAAGTCGCTTTAGACAAAGAAGAACAAAGGGTACAATTTGCCATGTGCTGCTGTCCGTCAGTCAGAACCAGAAGAAAAAATACAGGAATATTTACGTGGTAGAGTCACAGTATTTTTGTGTTTCTGACAAACAAACAAGCTCTTCTGCCAGAGGTGGTTCCGAACTGCCCGGGGCCCACATCGCTGCCCCACCTCTCCTCATCCACTCCTGCCTGCTGCCTCTGCCCCGTGGGCTCGGTGCCCCTGCGGCTGCCAGTCCAGCCCTGGGTATGAGTGCCCTGCAGCCCGGGCAGAGCCGCGGTCGGGGGCTTGTGCCACAGCAAGGAGACGGGGCCCCCTCCCCTCCTGCAGCCACGGGCCTGTCTGCAGCAGCTCTGTCTCCTCAGCATGCCTCCGGGCGACACCACTCTTCTCTTGTCTGGGGAGACTTTTGATCAGGTCTTGAAACATTCAGGCTCTCTGAGTTCAAGAGAAACAAAAAAAAAGGTTTTCCTACACAGACAGCAGGTGACACGAAGCGAAGGTGGCGATACCAAGCTGAGTGCTAGTCTAGCTACGTAGCAAATTAAGGAAAAAACCAGATGTGTGCTGCCAAACTAAGTATGAACGACATTATTCTGCTGTCAGAACCAGGAATGCACAAGCCTAGAACAGAATACATGTGGCTATGTAAAACTAACACACGATGGACCACAAGCGAGCAAAAGACCACAAATGAAGTCACCGAGACCTTTGGAAAGAGGATGCTGTGTTTTCTAAAAATACAGAAAAATTGGAACAAATGATACAGCTACAAGATCCACGGGGTGAGCTGCACAACTCTACATTCAGGACTGGAGCAGCACACGCCGCCGAGCCTGCCCCGGCTGCGCGGGCACCGCTGGTGGGCACAGCCCCACCCAGACTCCTGTCAGCCCAACCATCACTCGCCCATGGCACCAGCAAGAGGGAAACAAAACCTGCTGGATTGGAACCTTGCTTCCTGCAAAGACCATTTCTGCCAGAAGCATTTGAGGTTTTTAGGAACTTGCATTTTGCAGAAGGTAGACTCATTCTGCAGGGAAGGCTCAGAATGATAAATACCAGACTTGCAGCACATGAAAATATTAATATTTAATATGTTTACTAAGCAGTCTCTGTTACTCTTGCTGTGCATCTATGCAGAACTAAACCCCTCAGTTTACACATTTTGATTTCCCTCACTGATCTGATCATCACAACACAGATACAGCTGTAAAGTGCAATGTATGCTTTGGTTTCCTTAACGAAAGAAAGCACTTCTCCAATGGTTTTAGCCAGAGATCGGACCCACGTGGTTAAGGACATGATTCCAACAGGTGACCACCTCTTTTTACAGTCAGAGAAAAGCAATGAGCTACTTAACAAAAACCATTTCGTTCTGGTAGGTGAGTGACCTCTAAAGCAGTTCTGTCCTGTCAATCACTTGGAGGAACGTGGACGAGTTCCACGTGGGAGGAGGACTCACTGTTCAGCTGATTAAAACGCCCCGATTTCGATTTACATTTTTTAAAGAACAACTGAAAAAAGAAGAGCTGGCAAACCATGTAGCAATTCAAATACAAGCCGACCATTTCCAAAATCTATAAATATTTTCCAGAACCATCTCATCGACATAAAAACAGGGAGGGAGGGGGGGATGGTTACAGGGTTCACACGTCTGAGCAAAAGCATATATAAAGGTAATGTTATGTACATTTTATTTCAATAAAGACATAAGACAAACAGCGTAAAGATGCCCAGATGCCCTAAAGATAAATACATTTAAAAGATTCTCATTAAAATGAATCTGTAGTATTTCTTTCCTGCAAGCAAAATACCTTTCTTTAAATACAAAAAAAAAAAAATCAGTATTCTGGATTGCAAGTGTTCTCACTTTTTTTTTTTTTTGCAGAAAATCTGCTGTGATTATTTTTTTTGTTGGTTTTTTGTTTTTTAATGAATAAGGATTTTCCACAAAACAGGCTTGCTCTACATGCTAATTTTTTTTTTTTAAACAGTTCAGTGACACAATGTGCTAGCTACATACACAACAGATAATATAGTAAGAAAACACTCAACCTGATGAAAAGTTAAAATCTTCATTAATACACTGGAAAAAGTTGACATAACTCATGCCTTTTAAAATCAAAAATACAAAAATTAAATGTCTTCCTAAAAAGATTTTCCTTATTTTAAGGACTCATTTGAAAATGAAGCTGCATGTAATTTGTACAATAAAATTGTACAAGTAAACAGGTAATATACATAAAAAATTAATTGACATACTTCTCAATTATCAGTTGTCCACCTTTAATTTCCAATACTGTACTTTCTTAACAAGCATACAAAATATCAAACTTCTCTTTAGAAAAAGTGCCGTTCTGTGACATCTTTTACACAAAAACAGTCTGAGCCTATGGCGTGGTAATGCAGTCGAGAGGCAAAGCATCCTAACTTTTACAAATTATACCTTCCATAAAAAGCCTCCTGAAAAGGAGATTACACCCCATTATAAAAATATCCACCTCTGGGCGTGGCTGCATTAGAGCCCCAAGGCTGAGAGACTCGTTCCCCGGCGCGCAGACGCCGCTGTGCCAGCAGGAGTGTGCGGCCCCCGC
>NW_008601944.1:0-7189 GCF_000691845.1 Merops nubicus
AGCCCCCTTCGGCGCTGGTGCAGTCAGCAAATGGGACAATTCTTGTGAAAATAGACTAAATCGGTTTAGTTATACACCGGAGAGACATGGAATGGGGGTGTCAGGCTGCAGCTGCCTTCAGGTGTGGAGGTGTGGAAGAGCTGGACAATAAGCATCCTTCACCACCATCCCCGTGTTCCCAGCACTGGTGCTGTCCCCTATCTCGTGTCCTCAGTCACCAGCTCCCAGCGCTTCTCCTTCCTCCCATACCCAGCCAGCACAGGTGGCACACAACATCCTGGTGCTCTCCTAGGAGCACAGGGACCCGTTTGGGAGCTGTGAGAAGCTCTGGACAATGTAACAACCCAGACCAGCTCTTCCCAGGCTTCTGAAGAGCAACCTTCCTTTCAGGAGCACGAGATGAAACCTTCCGCTATTCCTGCACAAGCACACGAGTACTGAAATGCTCTGGGACCCGTCACCCTGGCTGGCTGGTACTTCACTGTCCCCTCAGACAGATGTCCTGTCCCTGACAGGTTTCCCATCACACATTTAAGGGAAGATTTTTACTGGCCTTGCAGCAATAAAACCCTTGGAGTTCCCTCTATCAAAGATGGCTACAGCAGAAGTTCTAGCATTATGTAGCTAGCTATCAAGGTTATGGAGCAACAGATTGGAGCAATTAGTTCAAAATGGTCTCAAAAACTGCACAGGCAGCTCTCTGGGGCGGGTGTCATCTCAGGATCAAAGCATCTGTTCTGGGAAAATATTTTTTGCCATTGTATTGCTGTTTTGTTTTTTTTTACCTACTGTTCATCGGAAAATAAATTACAGGCCAGAACAGGTGGATAACATTCTGCAATGATTTAATGATTTATTTAATCTGGATTCTCTTTCAATCTACTTAGCAGGATGAATACTTTTTTTTTTTTTAGCCTGAATCCAAAAGCTGGGCTTTTCATCTGAAGAAGAGAAAATGCCCTAATACACTGCTCAGTTGCTGCCAAGGTGTAGACCCTGCTGCTGCTGGTAAGCCCACCGCACAGCCTGCCCTGCTGAAGGGCATGAGGGGAAAACCTCCAGGAAAACCAGCAGATGTTGGGTTTCTCCCTTGCCATCTTCTCTAGTGCTTTAGATGTTTCCTGCCCTTCCTGGGAAAGAAAATAACTGATCGCAGTGTTCAATCACTACCCTGAGATCTTACTGTGTGCAGGTCTAAGAACTAGGACAACGGCTCTCTGGCTCTCCATCATGTTAGGACAGATTTGTTTACCCTTGATGGGAGAGCAAGTGGGGCAGCAGAGCCTGAAGGGACACACAACAGACTTCTGCAGGCACCTACAGATCCACTGACACACAGTGAGGCCAGGGGCCTTTCCGCCAGGCATGCTCCCCCAAGGCTGGCACCCCGTTCCTCAGCAAGCACACCCTAACACAAGACTTTCCTTCTTAAGCAGACACAGTTCTGTGCAAGAGGGATTAGCAAAATCATGGCTCAGAAACGTGAATTTCTGATGTTTGGTCTCAGGCAGAATACAGTATTTTATGGGAAAGATACTCTCAGGACCCATAGCGTGCTGAAACTCATGGTTTAACTCCCCAGATGGCTAGGTTTGTTGGTCTTCTCCCACTGAAGCGGTAACGCAGATGTGCAGAGTTCGACAGGAGCCAACAAAATGCTTCTAGATGTGGGGGAAGGTTACAGCATATGGGAGGGGCTGTAGGTACCACTACCTGGATGTTTCCAACTCGTGTGCCTGTTCACTTCAGCTTAATGGACTACATTAAGGTCTTGTTCTAAATCCATCAGACTCAGTATGTGTGCCAACAAAACCAAAAAAAGGTTTGTTTTGTTTTTTAACCCAGCACAGCTTTAAGTGTGAGCTTGCTACTAGGCAAGTCCTGAGTTTGTGCCACAGCACCAGCTCATTAGTAGAGATGCATATTTGGGAGAATTTCTGTGTTGCCAGACAAGACAGCCAGATTGGTGAACCTGCCGCCCCACTTGCCCAGACTGCCTGAGGTGGCGGAGAAGGGATTGGGTGCAACTACCTGCCAGCCTTCCTGGTGAAGGGCTGGTACTCTTGGCCACGTGGGCCATTCAAAAAAACAGGCCTATGTGAACTAGCCTCCAGAGGAAACATGAAAGCTAACACCAGATTTTAACCAAAAATGTAACAGTACAGTCTCCTCCACCTGACTAGGACAACTCATTTGAGTGGATTCACATCTGAAATTTAAATACCCACATTATCAATGTGCAACATGTAGAAGATGCCCTCCAGAGCCATCTGCTTAATGTCTTAAATTTATTGAACATCTAAGAAAGCAAGAGCGACTGGAGCTCCCTGTTGCCACAGCTGATCCCACTGTTACTCACTACACATATCAGAAAGCCCAAGCACCCGCATCACCACGCTCAGGTTTTGTCGGCGCAAACCATGTAAGGCACAGTGGAAAATAATGGGTTAGGTGCACCAGGAATCAGACAACAAGGAAGTCTGAGTCAGCGCCCTGGCAGAGATTCATGCTTCCCAGTGAAATCTTGTTTATCTAACCACGTGCTTTGTAGTTCCACAGCCACTGGCTGCAATTTATTCTGAGGAGGTCTAACAACTTGGTCACCATGCTCAGCCTGCACGAGAACAAGTGTTCCGCATCCTGCAGGAGGTCAGACCTTCCTGCCAGTGTCCTCTTGCAGTGTCCACAGCAGCAGATCTTTCCTGGAGCTCAGTACTGCCTGTGGAGCATGAATCTGCCCAACGGTGCAGCTGTGGAGCAGGTCCCCAGAGTGAAAAGTGGGTCATTTGTTACACCCACAGGACAACAGGACAAACAAAGCTCTTTTGAGAAGTGTCACTGGCAGCAGAGCTGCGAACATGTTAAGAATGGACAGTTCTGCTGCAGCATTGTATTGGTGGCAAACTAGCCTGCTAGTCCACAAATCCAAAACGAGCACTGAGTATGGCAGGACAGCTGATTTTCCCTTGAATAAGCACACAAGAGGAACAGAAGCAGAAAGAACTGCTCCCGTGAGACACGTGCCATCCGCCCTGGCCGGGTACCACCGCCTGCCGTGACCCGCCCGACACCTGGGACGCTGCTGTTTCAGGGCACTGCTCTGCATTTATAAGATCCCTCCTTTGTACATGCAGGAAGAGAATTCTGAAATGGCCCAAAGCCACCTGGGGAGCGTGAGATGAACGAAGGAGTCTCTGAGAATTTCTGCAGCATGAAGAGAAGACCCAGAACACGAGCAGCCCATGCTGATAAGAAATGAAGCGCAAAAATTCACCCAGAGCAGCAGCAGTTCTGCTGTCCAGACACCGCCTCGGCATTTGTTTGCCTGTTCCCTGCCAAAGGAAGGGCAAAAGCACTGCGGAGTGACCCTGCTGTCAGAGGGGAAGGCAGTACCACTGACTCAGGTATTTTCAGCATTTTCACAACACCATTATGACTTTGACTTCAGCAACTTCAGTACCAGCAGGGTGTTTCTGTGGTGTTACCGTTTCAAAGAAGAAAAGGGCTGCAGGGACCACGTTATGTGTCACATCAGCAGGTTCCCATTAAGCAGGTGTCGCTTCCTCCAAGGCTGCAGTGACCGTCCTTTCACTAATCCAGAGTCTCACCAGTAGTGTGGAATGGGAGGCCCAGTGATGGGACGTCGCTGTTACAGGCAGAGCTCCTCCTCCTCCAACTACCTGACCTCACTCTTCCAAGGCTTACACAACCAGTGGTGCCCCACAGACCCCTCTGCAAAGGCCTGTCAGCTCCAGAGCTCAGCAGCATTTACCAGTGCTCAAGTGTCATTTTTAAATCTTTAGCTGAATCTGCACAGAGGTACAGAAAGCTGAAGACTTACAAACACACAGCACAAATAAGGAATGATGGAAAAGAACAGTAGGTAAAATTTAACACACCAGGATAAAGTAGTGCCTATAAAGAGAAATAATTTCTTAAAACATGTCAAATTACTGATTTTTAAATTCGGATACTCATACGCTAATATTTCTCAGAGATAACGCAGTAACAGCTGCCTTAGCAGAGGGAAGGTATTTTCTACAGGCAGGATTTCCAATTTCTCACTGCCTGTCAGAGCAGAGCTGATACACCTTCTGCTTCCATTTCACTGTACTCTCAGCGAGTACAGCTCAGTAGAGACACTACATTCAGAGGCACATCTGCCTATCAAGGATTACAATTCACCTGTAGAAAAATCAATTGCCAGTAAAACTCCTGAAGCATCCTCCGGAATTCAGAAAGGTAACATATATTACTCTTCTCCCTGAACCTTCCCATAAAATACTGGCTTACTCAGTATTCTATGGCAGGAAATTAATAAAACTTGTCCTAGCTCTTCTCAATTACAGCAATAATATAACCTCATTTTCTCTTCATACACATTTAAAACTCAGGCTACAAATAGAATACATGGTATTGCACAAATGAAGCAGATGTAATTACGGTGTGGGAGTGTAATCTCGGGAACAACTGTACTTAGAGCACAGGTCCAAAAGATAATAAACGGAGATGATCTCAAGGTCACTTTCCATGCCAGCTCCTCCGAAGGCAGACCAAGGGCAGCACCACCGCCAGCTCCATTCAGCACAGCATTAAGATCAGTTGAACTTGCAAAGGCTCACAAACAACATTTTCAGGGTTGAGGAGAACCAGGACTCAGCAACGACCCAATGATCTGCTCTTTTTGTACAGAGATGGACAGGTCTCAACCTGAAGGCTCTCTGGAGCGTGATACAGTGCTGGCTGCTCGCTGTCCCCTCGATTGCTAACCATCACATCAGGCTGACACAGCCCCTGAATCAAACTTGTAGGAGCAATTACAGAATTAGCACAGCTTGAATTATGAGTTATGAAATTCAGTGCACTATAGTTTCACACGCTCTGGTTTTCTAAGCTTCGCTGATAAGCAGCGCTTTTCCCTCCTGGGAAAACTGATGAAGTCCAGTGGGTTTTTTCTTTATCACTGTATGGATGTCACCAGAGTTTCACAGCACAGACCTAAATTTCAGGTCTGTATTTTTGCTTTGGCAACCCAAACCACCCAGTCTTGAGTGCAGCAGTCTGTGAAGGGATCTCAACCATCATCTGTCGCACAGTTAGTTTCCTCAGCCTCCCCCCAGAGAAAACTCTGTGCACACTATTCATTTTCAGAACACGCTGGGTTTTGTTCTCCAGACTAAAACTTTTGGCCTCATTTCTTATGGAAACAAAGCTCCTGTAATCACTGTGGGAGAACAAAAACATCTGCCCACCATTGCGTAACTTGTTACATTGACTGGCACATCTCAGCAGATCCCTGTGCGAGGACGTGTGCGCTCCAGCCTCCATCTCAAATATACGGAGAAAAACATTCCTCCTGCCGACAACCACAACAGTTTCAGAGCTGCCCTCCTCCCTGGAGGAACCTGGCGCAGCCAGGCTCAGTGCCCAAGTCAGGCAATATGCTGAAATGCCTGAAGTCCAGAGGAGCTGATCCGGGTCTCGGGGTTGTCCTTGTCCCCCGTGGTCACTCGAGCTGAATGTGGCACGTTTGTTCCTTTATTCCTCCACATGCAATTGCTATGACTGGCCATGTAAATCCTGGCAGTGAGGAGCACAACTGAAGACACAACCCAAAAGCCTTTTGGTACAAACTTGTGATCTGCAATGCCAGCGGGGGAAGTATACTTTAAGGGACTAAAATGATTTTTCAACAAGAATTATTTGAGAAAGAAAGTAGGGGAAAGACAGAGGGTAGAGAGAAATGAAGTCCTCCAAACCCAGAAGGTATAATGAAATCTCTGCTAGAGCTCATTTCCTTTCAGCCTCCCAGCCAGGTACACTGACACGCCTATAAAGCTCTGCTAGTGATGGTTATTAGTCAAAGCCTGGATCACAATTTTACCCTGTGTAAGGTGAAGAGAAAATCTACCCATTCTCCTCCGTAAGATGTCAAGAGAACCTACCATGAGCTGCTGACTTCCCTGCCATGGCTCACAGCAGGTCACACTGCATGCTGGCAACTCCATGGCCACTTGCACTGTCTTCTAAAGAAAGAAGTGCCACAGAGAGGTCCTGCATAGCACACTGCAAGGGGTTGTTTGCTCTGCAGGATGGTTTCCAGAGAGCTGTTTGGGGCTAGGAGCAATATACCTGTTTATTATATTGATCAAAGACACATTTTTCCTACTTGATTTGCTGGGGACCGAGTGACCTGACAGTAAAACTGACTTGATATTGCCACAACTCTTACTGATGTGTTTTCCCATTCACCTTTTATTTGCATAAATGAGAACCAGAAAGAAACCTCTATTCTTTACCAGAATCACATGAGACTCCCTGTGGAAGGCTGATGGATGTTGCAGACACAAACATCCCCAGGTACCAAACCAGTAACAACTTTCATCCCTGCACTCTCACAGCCCCCTGCTCAGTGACCCCTCGCCCACGCCCAGCTGACGCCGAGCTGACAGGCCAGCAGTGTTTGCTCAGGCACACATTTGACACTTTTACATGTGAAGTTTGTGGGGAAGAACAAGCATGCAACCATTAAATTTTAATTTTTGTAATTTACCTTTCATAAAAATGACTCACAAAAACACAACTCTAACCCTAAAGATAAACCTATTCCTATAAACAGGAATTTTTATAAATGCAAAGAACTGTGAAGCTTTCTTATGATGGAAGGGACAAGAATTATTGCTTTTAAAACAAAAAAAAACCAGAAACACTGCAAAAACTTATCACAGGATTTTGTCTCACTGTTGCAAAGATTACAACAATATTTCACAGCTGCATTTCACCTTATCGCATCTTAAAATAAAATAATAGTTCAAAACAAAACAAAACTCGAGGACCATTTTTTGTTTCTTAATTTCACAAGGATAAACCCCAGTGACAATATTAACATGACCTTCACATAAGGGCACTTTGCCAGGGTCAACACAAAAGCTTCAGAGACTCTTTCTTAGAAACTTGATCACCTCCATAAAATTCCGGTAGCTGACCCTGAATACTCCAAAATTTAAGACATTTCAAGACTGATATCCATAGTACTCATTCACTCATATCTCTACAGAAAAATCTTGTGAAATTAAATGGGGGATGAAGGTAACATTAATTTCTATTACTCTTTGAGATCCATATTTTCCTGTTCTGTGCACTCCACAGCAGGTTTTTTGATATAGATGAATCATAGAATCATAGAATC
>NW_008601945.1:0-23476 GCF_000691845.1 Merops nubicus
TATATATATATATATATGTAATTTCTGTATTTAGTAGGTAGCTACACTGCAGGTAGAACCTAGGGAGCAGCTCTAGCTACATCCAAACTATTTGTAGTGTGTTGAGTCCATGTTCCTAACCAGACTGATATATAAATGGATGAAGCCATTTAAAGTCTGAAATATCCCTTATTCCTCATGGTGCAATTGCTCTATTTTAGCCAGAGTGTTCACTGAGTCAAGGGATTACTCGCATTTCATACGCAAAGTAATGATATTGTGAATATTCTGTTTAAAGGTTTATTCGATTTAGCTGAATTTTCTTATGCAAGATATGAGGATGCTACACCTTGAGGACAACTGCTTCATCATAGAGTTAGATGTGCTTCTGTCCATAGACATGTCCTTCCCACAGCATCTCACAAACTGAGAGCAGTAAACTCAGGAAATGTAATAAAATACATTTTATTAGCAACAGGTTGCCCAGAGAAGTTGTGGAGTCTCCATATGTGGAGATACACAAAGCCTGCCTGGATATGGTCCTGGACAACCTGCTCCAGCTGACACCGTCTGAGCAAGGAAGGTTGGACTTGACCATCTCAGGAGGTGCCTTCCAACCTAAATGTTTCTGTGATTCTGAGATCACTTTCCATCCATTCTCAGCGTTGTCAGTGTTGTTCCTCTGTGTGAATGCTCCTAGGCAAAACTGTATAAAACTGAATGCTCTCTGTATTTTATTCTAAATTTTCTCCCTATCTTTGGGTCACTTTCAGATTTGCTGTCACCGAAGTAACTTTCAGGTATGAAAGAGTTAAATTAACTTTTTGGCTGGACTTGGTCTGGCTGGGCAAGCTTGCTGCTTGTTGTTAAAAGCAATGCTACCCTAAATGGCACTGAGTTCTTTGGCTGCCGTTCAAAGCTTTTTCTGGTTTATTCAAGCAGCCCCTCTTTCTAATACAGATGACAATCAAGGGATTACTAGTTAGGAATATAAAATAAATCCTACTTCTTTTCACATCTTACATCACTTAAGCAGAAAAATCATATATGTTGTAGAATTAACAAATACTGATGTGTGTGTAACTGAAAGGATAAGAGGATATGTAATCTAAGTTACATCACATTTGACTGTTGCTTCAGCTGCAATTTTACCTACAGTTACCTTTTTATAGCTACATACTGCAGTTGGTAGTTTGTAAAATATATCATGTAATCATCGTGACTTGCAGCAAATGCACAATATTCACTCTTTAAATACTCATCTAATACATATGCTATTTTTTAATTGGAAAACATTATATTATGTCCTTTGATGAATGTTATTGTCTTCAGTTGTGACAAGTCACATGAAATTTATGAATGGAAATAATGGCAAGCTTTGGTAAATTTTCATCTGCAGTCAGGTACTGTGCTCATATATTTGGGTTTGGTCTTCCCCTCTTCTCACAGGAGTTGTCCCTTCTACAGTCCTGCCCAGAAACACTGCAAGTGTGCCAGCAAGTATAGGTCAGGAACCAAACTGCAGATGCAAAATTTGAGAATAGCTCATGTGTAAAATATAGGCTGTATTTGTTAGTTCATCTAATATGTAAAAGCTAGGAATATTTAAAAAAAAAAAAAAAAAAAAAAGGCAAGCAAGCCGTACAAGATTCCTCTGGGAATCAGATACCACATAAAAGACTTGGGGCTTTCAGGAAACCTTAAGTCCCTCCATGATGATAGGCTAAAAGAACCCAGTATGTTCCTGGGTGTATCAAGAGGAGGAAGTTTCAATAGGAGTAGAGAGATCATGTGTATCTAATTTGTACCTCGCAACTGCCATGGCCACAGCCAAGCCCTGGTGACCACAGTTTAAGAAGAATGTTTTAAAAAAAATTGTACAGACTCTAAAGAAAAGCCTTGAAAATGCCTAGTATTATGACAGGCACTTCATAGTGACTAATTCAAGAAGCTGGATCTGTTCAGCTTATCAAAGAAACAGTCTGGCTTGAGGACTGTGCGGATGCTCGTGTGGTGAGGGATGCCTTTAGTATCAACAGTCAACAGATTAAGAATTAAGAAAAAAATGTGGCCGCCAGTTAAATCTAGGTGCAGAAACAAATGTTCAAATGTGTAAGGTAAGGCCTCTTTTTTTGAAGGTGTGCTCTTTTATTCTAACAGAAGTTAATTCAGGTAAGCCTGTAGCTTACAATAAGGAAGACAATAGACTAGATGATTAAAATCCTTTCCTTTACAAATCTTTAAATTCTTCTATCTCTGTCTGAATTTGTTGGGGAAATTTAATTGATTGAATTTGCATTGCTCTGAGAAGATTAAGATATTTTCAATATGCTCAGGATATTATTTCTGTAATTTTTTTAAAAAAAAAAAAAAACAGGTTCTTTTATTCTCAGCTATTTTTCTCCTTACACCCAAAGAGAAGATAAAAAAAATGGAAGCTAAGTTTCTAGGTTTTATGATTGCTTACACTGGAAAAAAATCCCAAATCACAGCATCGGCCATGGAGTATTGCCTCAGTCGGTAAGTTGGACCTGGGCAGTGTGCTTTAGCCAGGCTATATATAACATAGTGAAATCACTGTTGATTAAAACGGACAGTTCAGTGACAGGCAGTGATTATAGTATCAGTCTGGTGCATTTTGTATAATATATAATTAGCACAGGTAGTATTTTTAGTGTGTTATAATGGAGAATGGGCAGCAAGCAAAACTTGATGAGTCACCAAGGCAGAGAAGTTGCTTCGTCTGAAATTTTTATTTTAGTACCTGCAGCCCATCTTACTATAGCTCTGTGCAGTCTCAAACTATTGGTGAGAAACTGGAGGTGCTCCATGAGTGTCACTTAACGAATGTTAGCCTTCCTTTCTGCTATATAGATTATCATTCTGGTAAGATTTTTATCTATTCAATTAACAATAAATGTGTAAATAACAGAGTGTAACGCAGGATTAGCCATCAGGTTTGTGTAAGTCTGTGTACTGAGCAATTTCATGGAATAGTGATGTTCATGTACTGCATCAGTTGGAACCTGGGCTGTGAAGCATGCTGGTTGCTCTTGCAGTTGCTGTAAGACTCTTTTTACACATTCGTGGGGTTTTTGTTTTTTTATTTTTTCCAGTCAGGGTAGGAGTTTATCAAGGAGTGATGTAGTTTGTACTGGTATTAAAGATCAGTATAATTGATCTGCTACTTTTACAGAGAAATCTATTCGAGGCTCTGTGTTGTAATAAAAATGCAGATTGCAAAGAATGATCAATATCCAAGTACAAGGGGAGGGGGTAGCAGTGGAAGCCAAGTAGTAGGTCAAGGGTAGAGAAGGGGAATCTGGACAGCAGAAGGTGGCCAACCTGTAGATTTTACTTAGTGAATGCTTTCATCAGCCTTGATAACTGGACTTCGTAACATGAAATGGGGATGTACTGCCATGAGAATTACTGGGACATCTAACTCCATTCCTGGTGGTAGGGACAAACAGGTCAGCAGAGGCTCCCAAAGCCAACGCTGTTGGACTGCTCCAAGATCCAGCGGGATGAGCAGCCCAGCCCTATCCTTCAGTGGGCTTCCTGCAGACACGTAGGATCCACTCAGAATTCCTTGATGGTCTCTACTCTAAAGAGTCCACAGTTTTTAGTTCTGTTGGGATTTTGATAGATGTGATCTTAGAAGATTAGTTACTCTCGTTTTGCATGCATGATTACTAATTTTTGCTGTTCTTGGCAATGCAAAACACAAATTTTTGTCAAACTGATGTGGTAAGTTGGAGAATGGCAGAGGTGAGAGTCATTTTGGCTGTTTCAGCCCTCCAGGTCCTCTTCTTTCATTTAAACCCCTGCACTAGGGGATTAGGGATTAAGTCACTAAAATGGTGACTAAATGGTCACTACAACTGAGAACAGAGTTAATGCTCATGGCAACAGTGTAGTTTCTACTGTGAATACTAGATTATTGTTTTCAACTCTCTTTTCTAATTCACATCATCCCACAAAGGGTCGTTATCCTTGGATGAGAGATGGTAATGGCATATAATCAGGAAAAGGCTTTCAAGAATAAAGGAGAATGTAGCATAGATTACCATGTCAACAGCAACATGAGTTTGAAGAAAGTCCAGAAGCAGCCTGCTGCCACGGGCGTATTGGACTAACATGTTACGTACTGTGGAGCAATAAACATCTCTTGAATAGTTCTGTCCAAGGAAGGATGGAAGCATGCAGCATGTCACCCACTTGACTTGCCTAATTCACCACTGGTTGTTTCCCCAGTTAAAGAAGCATTTTCCTTCACAGTTCCGAAATTTCTTGTCAATGTATACTGCTAATCTGATCTAAGCCAAAAAGAAAGATACATGGACTAAGATATCTAAACAAAAATTATGCATGTCATTACTCTAAGAAAAG
This sequence comes from Merops nubicus, assembly GCF_000691845.1. Lineage (NCBI taxonomy): Eukaryota > Metazoa > Chordata > Aves > Coraciiformes > Meropidae > Merops > Merops nubicus. The sequence continues at coordinate 4,372 of NW_008601945.1, forward strand.
CATGCTTAGGGAATATAAATTTGAATTAAACTTGAACTCAGTGTCAGATGTGATAGTTTCATGAGCTCACATAAATAAATTCCAATGCAAAGTCTGATGATAAATCAGTTATCTGGAAAATGAAAATTAAATGCTCCTTTTTTAGGGCTGATTTGGAGTTTCAGGCCTCTGCATAGTGTCTGGAGACTTAAGTATTAATATGTAAATAGTGTAGTGAGATTCTATAATGGAAGATGTTATTGAACTGCAGAATTACATAAAGCTCTCTAGAAAGCTGCTGTCTCTAAAGTGTTAATTTTTTTCTGGCTTTGAACAATCTGTAAGCCACTTCAAAGATCTCTGTAAGAGCTAGCCTAGTATTATGCCTGTTTGTCCTTTTCATTTGCTTCCCAAGAACATAGCTCAGGCTGAACCTCATAATGTTGGAGAGTCTGAGCAGTCGGTAAGGAAACGACGAGTTTTTAAGCGTGCAAGGGGAGAAGAAGATGATAGGCTAGAAAAAGAAGCAAATGCTCTGCCAGTACTTGTGTGGAAAAGGACACTCTTGTGCTTTTGACAGGGACAAAACTTAACCTTTTTCTTGCTAAACAATGAATTTTAAAAAATGTGGGACATGCAGTATCACACCATGCTTGGGGAAAGGTGAGCTGGAAAGACTGGCCCAATAAGCATGAAAGAAACATACAGCATTAAGAACTCTGCATAAAAACATTCCAGATATAAAGCTTTGCAAACACATAATACAGATAGTTAGATTTCAATATGGAAAATTTGTTCTTGTGGGAAGAAACTACAGTGTAACACGAAATGTTTGAAAAACTCATTTTCCTCAGATGAGCATACTTGAAAAAGAAACTACATAATGACTTGTACATGCAGTTCTCTGGATCCTGCCACCCGCACCAGACATCTGCAAAGACAACTTCTGGTTATGAAAACCTTCTTCCATTATGTTTTGATATCACAGTTCCAGTATCTATGCAAAAGCAACAGCTAGATTCTTCTGTATGAATGGCTTTTGGAGGACAGGGCCATTAAAGTAGATGGAAAATAAGAGAACCAAGAAATGTTGTTATGAATCTTACCTTTCTTGAAGAGGGCTTATGCTCCTACTACTGGAGATACATGTCTTGCTCTAATTTGTTTTCTTGTTCTTTCCCTCTAGCATCTGTGAAGTCCTTGGATTAGAAAGTCGCACAGGCACCTCATGTTGGGAAACTGCCTGCTGAAATAGTAGCTTTTCTCAAACCCCAGCAGTTAGGCACTTTTAGCATACTGGGGAAGAGGGTAAGAATGAGAAAACAGGCAAGTGATCTTTAACGCAGAATGTTGCCAGGGGGAGAAGGACATAGGTCACAGATTTTGTAACAGTAAGCAATTGTGGAAGAGGACACGTGTGGATGAGTAAGAAAATTAGATACAAAGTAGAAATGAACTTGTCTCGGGATCACACAAAAGACTGGCATCTGGATGTGTGTTTGGTATGCAGACATCAATTCCACTTTTGACTCTAAATCGTGCCACTCTTTGTGGTTGCAAAAGGTACCTGGTATTGTTCCTGAACTGTTCCACTGTCGTACGCTGCAGCATATCAAATGATGGGAGGAAGAGCTGCTATTGCAGAGTATGCTCACTGCAATACTGAGATCAGAAAGGAGCAGCAGAGGGTCCCCTGCACGTTAAATTTTTTTCACCTTGACAATGACTTCAGAGATATACATGGATTCTGCAATGTTTCTAGCCTTTGAATATTTTTGTTTTGTGGTTGCTAAAACATGATGACGCAGGGGACTAGTCCATAGCAGTCTTCCCTGATAACCGTGCATGTGCAAAGCTAACAATTTCCTGCCCAAAGTGGAGTTTTTTAAACACTGGAATATCCAGGCTTATCGCAAAATCTATAAGGCTCCTCTGAGGGTTTCTTGATATTGAGATATAACTTTCACTTCTGATGTGGTCTCCTTGGAATGATTGAAAAGAGAATGATTGTTAAGAATTCAAGAGCTAAGGCTGTTCTGTTTGTGGATACATATACAGTCCTCTCTGATCATCTGAAATGAGGACGTCCTTTTCAGCGTTCCAGGTTTTTATGCATCCTGGCCAAGAGGATCTTAGGTTCTGTAGCATTTGTAAAAAAACTGTAATAACATATCTTAAAGTGTAAAGGACACTATCTTTTTTCTTTTCATAGGCTGTGAAGTCAAAATGTGTTATTAATTACGGAACAAAGTCACGTAATTCAAATCCGAATCTAAGAATTCCTCTCTAGTTTGGTTCAGTGTTCCCACTGAGTCCTCTCTTTATAAGGATTCAGACCATGTTATTAATAGTCAGAGAATCTGCAGCATCTTCCTACTTGCCGCTCCCTTATTAGAAAAGATGCTTAGCTGAATCTATATAGAGCATCCTTTTCACTTCTGCGGCATTGCAACTGTAAGAATTGGCTTCATACCTTATGCCATAGTCAATGAACCTCACAGGAGTAGTACAAAACATATAAAATAATTTCTCTGAAAATAGCAGTTGGTTATTAAGAGTGGAAAAATCTTATTTTGATATGAGTAACAATGCTTTAATTGTCCCAGAGCAGCAAGCTGGTCATTTGTATTGTCTGCTTATTGTTTTTTATTCTCTCTTATATTATCATCTTTCATTTATTCTTAATTTCCAAGAGCTCTGGCAGTTACAAAACATAATTATCCTCTCTAAAAGCCATCCAAAATACGTGAGAGGAAGTTTATCTTCCCTAGAAGCACACAAATGTTTGAACCCAGTCTGCCAGTGGAAATCCTGTGCTTTTGTGTATGTAACCTGCCGTGTGGAATCTCTTGACTGAATCTAAATCAGGTTATCTATGAACATAATATTGCAAACAAAAGTAACCGTGGCAAGTGAGTCAGGGAAATGTTATAGAGAAAGTTGGAGGGGGCTGAGTTTTAAATAATAAATTGAAAAAATATTTCTGTTTTTGTAATCTCAAAGTATGATTGTAGTCCTCTTGGAAGCAGTGGCAACACACTTGTTAACTTGGGTGAAAGTAGGTTTAATTTCCTTGCTTCCACTTTGTGAATCTACTAAGGCAATCCTGACTTTTCGAGGTGTCCACCAAAGTATCTAAATTATGTTATTTGTGTCTAATGTTTTCTTCTTTCCATTCCGAATAATGCTCTCAGCCTCTTTAGCACATTTCAAATCCAAGTGATCACAGGAGCTCTGCAGACTACTATGTGGATATATAAAAAGACATCACCTCATGTACCAGAGAAATACACCTCTCAAAGAAACTGCACAAAGCTCCTTAGTGGCATCCACCCACAGTTCAGGCACATTCAAATAGGAAGTGAGGAATAATATTATGGTCAGTTGACGGCAGAAGGAATTACAAGGGTAGTGTACATGTGATGTAAAATGCCAGCATTGCTAGCACCAAAACTGATTTTAATATGTAGGCCAAGGTCAAACAAAGGCTGGCTCTATAGGACGTATATACATGATGCTGTTTTGGCCATCTGGCTTTCTAATTAGTTCATCTTTTCAGATTTATTTATCAGATATTTAGGTTTTCTTAAAATATTGGCAGGGCCCTTAGGCAGCTTTTTGATTTTTTGCCTTAAACTCCTTTGCAGAGTGCAGATACGAGCAGCAGACTCAAAGTACTTAAATCTTCTACTACTGTTATCTTATCACGCAGGACAGTCCAGAGCAGCCATGATACCTCCGAAACAGCCAAGGCAACCGAAGGGAGCTTTGGATGATGCCATTGCCTTTGGAGGACTAGTAGACCAGGAGACAATGAACAACTTGCAGCCAACACCACCTCCACTGCCAAAGAAAACAATTTTGAGAGCTAACACAGAGCCAACTCCCAGAGACCTCCAGAAGCAGGCTCTGGAGAACAGCCTGTGCATTGTGGCCAACCCCACCTATGACATTGACACCAACTGGGAAGCAAGCAGCGCCTGCTCTTCAGTCAGCCTGGAGCTCAAGGTCCTAGACAACGAGTCAGGAGATTCCTTGGACAGGCCTACAGAAAAACTAAGGGCAAGCACCTCAGCAACTAACAGTGTTTCCAGCCTAACCACTATCAGTATTAAGGAGCGGTGTTCCAATAGCATGGAGTCTCTGCCAGGGAGACGCATCTCGCAGACTAAGCAGGGCAAAGGTGTCCAGAAGCCACAAAGGCAAGCACTTTACCGAGGAATTGAAAACCGAGAGGAGGTGGTAGGTAAAATCCGAAGCCTGCACGCTGATTCGCTGAAGAAGCTGGCACTTAAATGTGAAGACTTGTTCATGGCCGGGCAAAAAGACCAGCTGCGATTTGGGGTGGACAGCTGGTCAGACTTCAGGCTCACCAGTGACAAGCCGTGCTGTGAGGCAGGCGATGCGGTTTACTACCCAGCTTCTTATGCAAAAGATCCTCTCAACAATTACGCTGTCAAGGTAAGAGGGGCTTGAGAAATGGTGACTGTAGAGCTCAGTGACAAAATGTCACAACAATAGCCCTAATCTGCAACACACCCAGCAGTGACAGGTCCTACAAACATAAGTGCGAGCTGCTTGCAGCCACGCTGTGTGACAAGTAGGATTCCCAAAAGCCAGGGTCTTCCTTTTATCAGGAACCACATGTGGCATTGGGATCTGCTGTTTAAGTGTCATGTGCTTTTATTGTAGCTCCAAAATTATCAAACCAAAATCAACACAACTCAGTCTTTACCATAGTCATTGTTTAATGAAATGTTGTAGAAAAAGCTCTACTATTTTAAAGTGTCGGTAGTTTTTTTGAAACTGTAATAACAAAATCCTGTGGTTCATCTGCATGCAGGTGATACTAAATCATCACTCTTAGTTAGGAGAGATTTCAAAGTTTTACATGTTCAGGGCCATGTAATTTTAATGTAAATTGTAGGCTCATATGTCTTTATGTTCACATACAAGGTCTTCTGTTTTCACCAATGTTCATTACTAGCTGTTCAAGAGCACTGTCTTGCCATCAGTCTTACCTTACAAGGAATACTGAAAAAAAAGTGGAACTTGTCAGCATTACTTTTGTGGCCTTTTACAAAACAAACGATTTGTGTCTAGTTTATTCTCCAGCTAACACATAAAAAAATCTTTTAGAATAAGATTTACTAGATATACTGCTAATATATTAATGAGTAATTGGCAGCTGTCTCTCACTAGATGTTGTTACTTACTGGACTTTTATACAGGTAATTCTTTCTGAGTGCTCTATCCGTACAGTTCCCAATGCTTATCTGGTGGGATGATAGTGAGAAAGACAGCTGAGGCTCATAGCTCTGTCAGGCTTCCTGTGTGACCTTGAGCAAATCACTGAACTTCTGATTCCTTCTTGTTGAAACTGAGATAAAACTTTTATTACCCAGCACATGTGTGTGAGGCCTATTTGAGTATTCCATATAGAGCATGTTGCCTTTCTCAGAAGGGTGGGGCTTTATGGCAATAAAATGTTGTTACCACTCCTGCACAATTGTTTACAAGAAATAGATAAATAAAAGAAAAGGTAAGACTGGGGCAATTGATAAGTTCTTCTGAAACTTGAAAACGCCTCTTTTTAAGGCAGATTTATGGGCATGACCATTTCTATTTCTTGAGTTATCAGAGACCCCTTTTTGAAAAGATGTGAAATGAAATATGGATGTCTTGCGGATGCCACATCCAGTAGTACAAACAGCTGAGAGTCAGACCATGAATATACCTGGCAATCTGCTCTGGGTGCAGAATCAACAACCCGGCACTACTCATTTTGGGGTTTTTTGATTGCAATACATTGCAATAGAATGATGAAAAATTGGTTGCTCCTAGGACCTAGAACACTAATGTGATTCCTCTTTGCGCAATATGGATGTGCCCTTAATTATTCTCTGACAGGCAAGACCTATGTAGTTGTTTTCTTATCTACTGTCCCCCTAAATACATTCTCTTGTAGAAAGCCAGTGAGAAAAGTTGTACAGTCAGATATGTACTTTTTTCTTTCATAATTCAGATGTCTTAAAAATAGTTCTCAGAGTAATAAAATGTATTGCAGCCTAATAGGTGTGTTGGTCTTGAGAGTCAGTGAGATATCCACAAAATATTCCTTTATCTGGAGGTCACCATGAGCTGTTGTGCTGTTACCATGAGAGGAAAAGTTAGTTACTCTTGAAAATGCCCTCCCTAGCACCTTGTGGTATGGGAATATACTCTGGCTACAGGTGTTCTCTGATTTCTTCATAAGCCAAGCAGGACCAGGATATGGGCCTGCTGCCATCTTTTAATTTTCTCTTTGACATATCTTATGTATTATATGTTCAGCCAAGTTGGGTTCTCTTCATTTGTTTCTTTTGTGCATATTTTTATTACTGCATTCTCTACGCTAATACCTTGACTTATACAGCATTGTTTAAACTTTGCCTTAACATTTATCCCAAGTTGATCTTTGACTTATAAGTCATCCGTCCAGCATCGGATTTGTACAAAATCTCGTAACACCAGATTACTATCGCATTACAAAGAGATGAATGTACCAGTGCACCTTTGCACTCTGGTGGTAGCCCCAGCAAAAGATGGTCTGATAAATTTGGTGGAGAATGAGCACAGCTTGTTCTGGTGGTGTGGATATTAGAGGAAACATAGTTTATAGAGTTGTGTTGTTTCAAAGCATTATATTATGTTTTTTGCTTCACTCTCACCTAATCTGCTAGTAAATATCCTCTGCAAAAAAAGCTGCAGAAAGCCATGTGGAAATTATTTGGACTGAAACTATACATACATACATATATCTATATATAAAAAACAACAGTAAATAAGTCATGATCAGAAAACTACTTTTCCAAATGGGAAAACATAGAAGTTCCATTAGAAGAAAGGTTTCCATAAAATTCTCATCCGTGAGGTATCTTTCCTTCACTAAGTGCAGTACAGCCTTCTAAGCAGCTTGTAGATCTGGGACAAAATGGATAAACACATCTCTGAAACCACAGTCTTATTAGTAATTCCAAATATGTAGTGGAAAGGTTACACTACAGTAAAAGCAGCAGAGAGCACCAGCCTTTTGTATAAAGTGGATTAGACCAGCTCAGTTCTTAGGATCCCTACACAGACTGAATAAGGCAGTGGTACAATGGGGTGGTTCTTTTTAATAAAAAAAAAAAAGTTTACTCAGAATGAATAGTACTTATACAAGACAGTTACTGTGTGGCAGTGACCTAAATTACTTCCACTTTCAGTATTAAACTCTCAAGGAAATTACAGTATCATGAGACTGACACAGAAATTGTGATTCAGAGTCCACATGGAACAATACAGACATAAAAATACAGTAGGGTTGTGGCCTGCAGCATGTGTGTTTTGGCCACGGGCGCATGTTGCACTGCAGTTCAGGTAGCATAACAAGAATTGCAAAGATAACAGACAGCTCAAAAGAAGCAGTTAAAATTTATTGCTTTGATTGTTACAGGGCAGCACAAGTTCTTCTAGCAGTAAAATCTTTGGATTTCTGCTAAGGTTCGTGTCCCAGGTGTAAAATAGACCTATTTGGAAGCAAATAGTAGTGGTCTGACTTTGGCTGACGGTTTGCTATCTGCAGCTGACAAAAATTTTCTAGTTCTGCTTAGTTTGTCACAGTGTGCTAAGATGGGGTTGGGGTTTTTTTTAGTGATTTAGTTTCATAGTGGATCTTCTTGGCAGAAATGTTATTAAAGGTCATCCCAGAACTTCATGCTTTGGATCAAAACAAACCTATGTGTGCTCAACTTTTAGCCCATTACAAGTTCAGTCAGGGCTGCATAGAATTCTGTATTTTGGCACATCGTTAAAAAGTCAGAGCTCTATTCCAAGGCCAGATCAAGAAAATGAGGTCAATCAGAGATCAAACTGGCCTCCTTGGAAAATAAGGTTGTGCCAAGAACAAGCTATCAATTTGGGATTAGCAAGCTTTCATTCTACACAGAATTCCATTTGCAGTTGTCCCTCTGTGCAATACAACGAAGTAGCACAGATGGTGCAGTCTTTTGTGATCTTCTGTGTTTCTCATTTTCAGCACTTGTAAATTCATTTCCCACAATATTCATTGTACTTTAAGTTCACTGATGCCCTGTAAAATGCATAGGACGGAGTGGAAATGAGATTTCCTGCTGGTAAAGTGGAAGTCAGTTCATGGCACAGCAGGCTACTGGACTCGTAAAGGAAAAATGAAAGCTAACACAGAACAGTTTTTTGAAGCTCTGAAACATTAAAATCTGGCTGCTTAGGGTCAGGGACAGGGCAGGGGGAATTGAAATCATGGGATACAAAGAAACCTGTCCTGTCCCTATGAAGGTGATGGAAGCTTCCATTGTATGGATGCACTAAAGAGAAGATACAAGAAAGGTGCACTCCAGTGGAAAGGAAGATGGAAACTTTCCATTCCTTCCTACTCGTACCTCTCCTTTTTTCTCACTGCTTTCTTGCATCATTTGGAAGGGCTTTTTACCAACGTTGCTTCATCTTTTGAACAACTGGGTCTTTATCAGCCTTAGAAATAAGGCTTGCCAAGCCTTTATCAACACCGTTCTTTCAGTTATTATCACGTACCATATCTTCATAGCTCAGCTGATTATATTTAATTAAAGCAAGTAGTAAATGACTGATTGTCCCTACTTTCTATTGGTATTTTAGTAAAAGTATGTTCACCTTTTTCTTGTCCTGTGCCCAAAAATTGGAATTCAACTTCTTATATATGTAAAACGCAATGGTATTTCCATATTTTTTTAAAGCAGATGACTTCAACAAACAAAAGCTTTAAAAATCATGCAGAGAAAACTGGGCTGTGTATTTACTCACAGTTTTGACATAGCAGTAACTGTCACAAACAGAAAAGAAGATCTGTATCCACTCCTCTAGCAAATCTCACAGTCTAAAACTCTTCCTAACGAGGCCATCAAATTTCACAATTTGTTCCCGAAATCTTTTCAAATGTAGATAATTTAGTTGTATAACTTACTATAACTCAAGCCACTTTGAAAATTTTAAATCCTGGTCATTCAGGTGATAGTTTTAGGGGACAGTGGAACTATTCCAATAAAAAATGCCAGGGTGAGCATTATTGCCATTCATAGTATTAAGCACTACCATTTGCTACTCTGTTGCAAAATGGTAATAGAAAATGGAGCTGGACCTCAGAAAATAGTAAAATAGTACAAGAAGTTTGTCCCTAAATAAAACAAAAGAAAGTTGTGTAAACTGTCTTTGGACAGATCAATAAGAAAACTTAGTTTGTCTCCACCGCTTTCAATACATTTTTCCCCATTCTATCAAGATACTGGTAAATTAGAATCTGAGAAGTAAAAGACTCCAAAACCCATAACTATTGGGCATTTGTGGAATTAGAGGGTTTCTCTTTATTAGTTGTCTTTAGCAGCAGAATAACAAGGGGAAAACTTTTCATGAACATAGTCATTTTAGTATTGTTTTTAATCATAACACTATTTAGTCTTCAATTTCTGTTTTGTAGATGTAAAGAGAGAAGTCTGACACAAAAGGTTGTATTTAAGAACTGACATTGGGGAAAGTTTGGCTCTGCTGTGGATTCAGATTTCAGAGTGGACACTGCTCTGAAGATTTTAATGACTCACAGTAATAATGGAGTTAACAGTGTGACTTGTTCAACCTGGGAAGTGTTGCAAGGATCATTATATATAAAGCTCTGTTCTGCTTGATGCTGGAGAGGTCTTAACTGGAGTAACTGTATTCATTATAGGGTTGTATCAGAAAGGTGTAATGAATGGGAAGAATCCCAAACAAGAGCAACAAGAATCAGAAAGCCAGGAATAAAGACAGAAGGAATGAGGCCTGGATATTTTTTAAAAGAAAACAATTAAGAGCAGAAAAGTTACATTTTCCCAAGAGTCAAAGGTATAATGTTAAAGAATCAGTATTTTTTTTAACACCAGCTAGAAGAAGGGCTATCAGTTTAATCTGAAGTAAAATAGAATTGAATAGCAAGAAGGAGAAAGGAGAAGATGAAGGGGGACAGCTCTCTTTTGGGGTACAGATAAGATTTGCCTCGCAGGCCAATGCTGCTGGCTCAGAGAAAAAGGGGGTGGGTGCAAAGGCAGCAGACTCTGCCCTAACAGCTCAATGCCTTCTGGTGGAGCTGTGCATGGCCAGCCATTTCTAAATTGGAAGGAAGCATTGCCACATCCGCAGAGGCCTATGAAGGTGTCCTTCTGTACTATCACAAGTCTAGGATTGGCAGCATTCTCTAAAACGAGTGAGCCAAGGCTGATTTTGAGAGGTGCAACGCCTATCTCCTATTATTTTAACTGAAATTCCAGTAATAAATTGGAGAGCTCTTTTCTGAACTAAGTAGGAAAAAGAGGCTGTCTAGAACTAAAATTAGAAACTAGGACTAAGTCTCAATTCCTTCGCTTTTCTTTTTTTGTGGTCATGGAGAAATCCTTTTCATAAACTAAAAAAAGGTATTCACCAAACTGAAAAATATTGGGGGGGTGGCACACCACACCTTCCATTGATAACTCCCTTCACCCTCTAGCAGTATAAAATACATCTGAAATTTTAAAGTGGTAAGAGTCACTATACAAAGGCATAACTATAAACATTTCCAGAAAATTGTCTTTCCTCTCTTAGAAAATGTATTTTTCAAATTGATTTGCTTGTAAATGGCAGTTATAAACAGGCAGTTTAAGCTATAGTGTACATAGTACGCAGGGAAATTTAAATGCCTCTGATATATGGAAATATGCACAGTATCAAAGACAGGAGGACAATAAAAATACTGTTACTAGTTGTGTCTTCTTTCATATGATTATCTGTACAATGTACTTTTCTGATCAACAAGCATAGAAGACTAAATCTCCCATGGAACTATTTGTTTCTTAACCACGTAACAGATGGAAAACTATTTATTTAGTGAAAGGTAAATTTACAACTTACCTATGTAAGTTCCTGAGAGGAGGAAAAATGAGAAATGGGGAGAAAAGTCACCATATGCTTACATTTAGGGCTAGTATGAGATGTGGGCTTCTTGGTGGTTGTGACTGTGTTGAATTAATGCTGATTTTCACTAACCTTAGTTATCTGGCTTTCCTTGGCATTCAGAGGCAGGCTAAGGGAGGCTGTAACTTCATTTGAAGAGAGCTGTCTTCCTGTTTTCTCCTCCTCTGAGGTTTGCAGTCAGGACCTCTTGATGCATTATACCAATTGAACACTTAGGTTCTAAACTTATAACGATTCAAACATACACTTTTTTTTTTTTAAAACGCTTTGAACAATCTCACTGAAGTCAATAGAACTAAGGTTAATATGCAAAGGTCAACATGCCTGAATCTTTCCAGGGCTGTAATTTTAATCAGTAAATGCCTCAGAACAGAGGCCCTGCTAAGTTGTCCAGTGATTCTTGTAAGGAGGTTGGAGCTGCCAGTTGTTATGGCAGCGCACACACTAAGGATAATTATTACGGTGATAATGTATGTATCTACAAGGTATTTCTGGACAGAAATTAGATATAGCCATGTATGGCAAAATGAACCCATATACTTGAGGTCTTGACAAATGATTGAAAGCAATTAAGGAACCATCTTCTAATGAGCTTCCACCCCTCAGCTGAGCTACAGCAAGTAACTTGCGGACAGGCCCTGCCCCTCGCACGCACAGCCCTTGGCACAGAGGTGAAGAGTCAGCTCGCCCCAGCTGCAGCCAGCAGACCTCCCTTGCCTCTTAGAGCAGGCAAGGAGCATGCACTCGGTCACCTGCTGACGGGGAGCCCATTACGCCAGGCAGACTCAGTCCTGTGCAGTCATTTGATCAAACCCTCACACAGTCTATGCGTGTTTATTTGTATCGCCTGTCGCTGCAGATTATTTTTATCTTGTTCAAGCTTCACACAAAGCTAACAGAACAACATGAAATGAAATTAAATTATATGGATAAACAAGTACCTGTAGAGTTAGCTTCACTGCATTTACCATGTATCAGCTGCTATTCTAAAAGCTCCACCTGCCTGAACTCTGTTTTCCATTGAACTGCCCAGGGGCAGCTGCCTGCACTTAGTGGTCTGCAGTTCCTTACTAGCTGATGGAACCTGTTCATGGGCCTTAGTCTGCCAGCGTCAGTTCAGTAAAAATTTTTCAGTGCTTATGTTTAGGGCTAGACTGTGGATACCCGTGAAAAAAGTGTGTAATTTATTTTTTTTAAAAGTATATAGGATTTACAAATTTAAGCGTTACATTATGTTTGTTCTGTTTATTTCCTTCCTCCAGATTTGTAAGAGCAAAGCTAAGGAATCCCAGCAGTATTATCACAGCCTATCTATCCGGCAGAGTCTAGCCATCAACTTCAACATCCAACAGGACTGTGGCCACTTCCTTGCTGAAGTGCCAGTTCGTCTCCTTCCATGGGAGGATGCCGATGCACCAGAGGTGGAAGAAGAAGAGCGGGAAGAAGAGGAGAAAGAGCCTGAGCAGAAGAACACAGACACTCCTTCCAGTACAGAGGCTTCACAGAAAGACAGCTCAAGCAAACAGGGGACCATCAGCAAGCCACGCAGCCGTGTTGTGGTCATCACACGGGAGGTCCCATACTTAACAGTGGCTGACTTTGTGCGAGACTCTGCGCCTCGCCATGCAAAAAGCCCAGATTTATATGAGAGGCAGGTCTGTCTACTCCTGTTACAGCTGTGTTTGGGCCTGGAGCACCTGAAACCTTATCATATCACACACTGTGATCTCCGGTTAGAGAACCTGCTGCTGGTTCACTCCAGACCTGGAGGCAACCCTCTGAGCTCTGAGTCCATGGAGCCTAGTCCCAACACTGCTTGCCCAGCCAGATTAATAGTGAGCAATTTCTCCCAGGCCAAGCAGAAGAGTCATATGGTGGACCCTGAGGTCCTACGGGATCAGTCCCGCCTGGCTCCAGAAATCATCACTGCAACACAGTACAAAAAGTGTGATGAGTTCCAGACTGGCATTCTCATCTACGAAATGCTGCACTTACCCAATCCCTTTGATGAGAATCCAGAGCTGAAGGAGAAGGAGTATACACATGCTGATCTCCCCAAGATTCCTTGCCGTTCCCTCTACTCTCAAGGGCTTCAACAACTTGCCAGCTGCCTGCTGAATCCTAACCCTTCAGAGAGAATCCTGATATCAGAAGCCAAGGGGATCCTTCAGTGTTTGCTCTGGGGTCCACGTGAGGACTTGTTCCACGCTCTAAGTACCTCTTCCAACCCTGCGCGGAGAGATGCTGTACTTCAGAACTGGCTGGACATAAAAAGGACGCTGCTGATGATCAAGTTTGCAGAGAAGTCCTTGGACAGAGATTGTGGAATTATTCTGGAAGACTGGCTTTGTTGTCAATATCTGGCTTTTGCCACTATAGACTCACTTCATCGCATTGTGAGAATCATGCAGCAGCACTAGTTTGTAGAGTCTGTTGCTTTTCCTGAAGCACCCTCCACCTCCACCCCAGCCCTCACTCCTGCCTCCCCTAGGGCTCCCATTTTGTACAAGTGTTAAAAAATAGCCTAGATATCAAAGCCAGCACCTCTGAGCAAATAGGTTCTAACTGGAGAAGTTGCATCCTGTATCCAGTATGACACACTTTCCCTTTTTTGCCAGGCCTGTTAGGGATTGATTATACATACATGACTGCATTTGGATCAGACCATATGCAACGATCAATATCTGGCTGAAAAGGAGAGCAAAATTTGATACCACTATTTCTACCACTGCAGTAAACAAATTACCTTCCTCTTCTGGGTAGTTCCTGTCATTTCCTTATGTAGCATTGGTTAGTGAATAGCAGTGACCATATGCAGCGATGGGTTAGTTGTACATGTGAGATGAGTGATCCACCATCCCACAAGATGCTCACTTGCTTCCATTCAATATACCACACAAAATTTTCTCTCAGCATAGTACCCCACATGCAGGCTGGACTCATCTTTCCTTTGGTCTGTCCTCCAACCAGGTTCTCATCCTTCTCTTACACTTTGTCTTGGGTTTTTTTCCTCCCCAGATATGGTTGTCCTGCTGACTGCAGCAAGTGTCAGTGGGCAGTAAGCAGCTGTGTTCAGTCCTCTTCCCTCCTTCTCTGCCTCGCTGCCTACCCGTATCCTTGCTACCCACAGATCCGTGATTTCAACAATGCTGCCTTAAACAGACCTTAGCTTAAGACCTCTGCATTAAAAAGCAGAATATGCATACGTTGTCTTTCCCATTTCCTACATGACATTCACCAGTCCGGACTGTTGATATACTGGAGCTATAACCAGGTTTTTATACCAGAGCAACACGACACATGGTGGGCAATTGAAATTCCCCTTCCGTCGCAAAAGGCACTAAAGCCTGACTTGTAATGGATAGGACGTACATAACCTTCTCTGGCAATCACTGCTATGACTCGGGGATGAAAATAACAGCCACCTCTGCTGTTTTATTTTGGTCTGCTCTTGTCACTGGTGCCATATTGTGAAGCAGGACTGAAATTGGCTCTGCTGGCATGTTGGCAAGAGATAGAAGTGTTTAGAGCTTGTCTGTGTAACAGGCCACATGGAGACACTTTTACTGGAGACACAGCTCTCTGAAGGGTAAAAACAAGGGGGCAAAAGCACTGTTGTTTAATTATTGAGGGAGCTGTTAAGCTTGGCAGCCACAACTAGCAGTATCGTGATGCATTTTTCCCACAGTGGTGTTTGGCTGCCTATCTCTTGTCTGTTGTAACTAGTGTTTTCTAATGCTGCTGTAGACAACACACTAAAAATGGAATGTTGTCAGAATAGCTCAAAGAGCACAGCAGCCAGAAGTTTGGACCAGAGCAGGAATTAGTTGAGGATTAAAGAGACAGGATTTTTGCAAGTCAACCTGAAGGAGCTTTTCACTTTTCAAGGCCGCTGCTAACTTCCTTCCCTGCCCTACCAGCCATTTCCTCTGGACCTCTGCGGTTGTACAGACTGTATCTTTGCTCAGTATTGCTCGGCTCTGAAGTGCTTCCTGAATCACGCTGCAGCGATTGTTCTGGATGCAGGGGAAAGTGACACGGAATATTCTGACCCAGGCAATAGAAAGCAGGCAGCCCTAGTTACGAGCCTGTGCTTCTCTCTTATGGATCTATGTGCAATTCTTGTATGTGTTTTTTTAAAGCTGTACATTACAGTGTTCACTTTACACACCAGCCTTTACCTGATGCTAGATCTGCAGCCCCTTCCTTTACTTTCCTGGCACATAAATGCACAGATATCCATGTGTTCCTTTTATAGATTTATGTTTCATTTTAATTGTTGAAACTGTGAGGAATCAATTCACTTCAGCCTTGAAATCATAGCCACTTTATACAGCATATGCATGCCTGGACCAGATGCATGGAAACTGAACAAACAGTCCTGCAGGCTTAAAGTCAGCAAAACTAGCTCTGGATCCACACCATACATTTCGAGGGGTTGAAATGTCTGTATTGTTCTTCTCTGGGATCCAACAGAGCTAAGCCGAATAGTATGTGGAAGCCTACATCGATTGTGCCATAGCATAGACTGTCTTTTGACCTGTCTGTGACCTTTCTAAATTTTTTTTTGTTTTAAACTTCTGATTATTGTTCTTTTGTTTGATTCACCTGTATCAGTGAAGGATCAGGCAAGAATAAGGATAATATATTTTTTATGTGATTTTTTTTTTTCTTTCTCTTTTTTGGCAAAAAGGTTAGGATGGCGGCATTGATGCAGAAAAAAGAGGACAATGCATTAAAAGCCCAAGTGCAATGTATGTAGTTGAGGTACTTCCACTACATCAGGGAAGAAGGTTTCTACACTACTGCTGAGCAGCTCGTAGAAGAACTTGTACACACACGTTCAGTAAGCCCTGCTTTTTCTGGACGGAGGAGAGCAACACTCCCATAGCTTCAATACACCGAGCATGACAAGGCACTCGCATACTATCTACTAGCTATTAGTCACAATGTGTTGAGCTCCGAGTAGGGCTTCTTGTTCTCCGTGGTCTGGTTTTGTGTTCGTTTTGTAGCGCGTGTGTGCACGTAACTTCTCACCTAACTCGTAGGGGTCCTACAAGCAGTTCTTGGACCACTTGCCGTCGCAGTGGGCTCTTGCCTTGAAGCTGGTAGGTGTTCCCGTGTTTAAGGAGACGTGTTCTCTGTGTCCCTTTCACGTCAACACGCACATGCCAAGTTGAATGTTGAATGTTTTACAGCCATACGTATTTAATGCAGCTGGTCCGAAGCCTTTGTATCTCCAGCTAGCTGATTTCAGTTTGTATCTTTCGTGATGAACCAATACTTATTTTAGCTCTGCAGTATAATCAAGCATGGATAGATGTTCACTACCAATCTCTCTCGTGCAGCACTGGGTAAACTTTAGTAATTTGTAATGTTGTGGATTATTTTTTTTCTTTAAAAAAGAAAGAATGGTCAAAGTAGTCGAACATAATCTGACCTGAGCTATTCCTTGGGGAGCTTGAGGCTGACTCTGCAGATATGCCCATAACTGATGATTGTAACTGTGTTTGTGGTGGTTCTCCATCCTGGCAACAGATTGCACCACATAAATATACAAGAATGTACGCATTAAACTGATTGTAAACAAATCCTAAGAATGCTACAGCATAATTGCTAAGCAAAAGGAAAAAAACCCGCTCTGTTTGTAACTGGGATCCTGTGTATGACAGGAACAGAACTCCTACCTGTGCACATTATAACTTACTTGAAAATGTGCACAGATCTTGATTTATTTTTTTTTTAGCAATGTCGCACTTTCAGCTGAGCTCAAGAAATAGGAACAGCTGCCAATCTAAGATAACAGTATTGACTGTAAATATATATTTTTCTATTAATAAAAGCTGTCATTCAAATATTTTTAACATGAACTCTAAAGATTTTTCCAGTGGAAACTTAATTTCTGGAAAATCAAATGCTTGTTTGAAGAATTATGATGAGTGGTTTCTGATCCTATTACAGCCATTAAAACCCTCTCTAATGTTACAGAGAGAGCACAGTGATTGGATTCACAATGTTTAGTGCCTTGTCAAGAAAACTAAAATGTAGCTGGTCAGTTGGTGGAAATCTTTTATAGTAGCCCTAGAAATAATACTGCCCACACTAAGATGAAAAGACTGCAATATTAAATTCTGTACTTCATATGATACTGAGTTGATCTGTTCAACCAGACTTGTTTTTGGAGTTTCTGTGAACAAGTTCCTTTCAAGCAGCTTGTAGTACAGCATAAACCTGAAGTAACAAAATTGTGGGCTTTCAAATCTGGGACCCACACAGGAAGAACAGTGGATAACGAGTCAATTGGCCTAGACTGACCACAGCATCAAAGGAAGCCTATTGCTTTGACAATCTACTGCTTCTAGGAGATGAGGAATCCGACTAGTCTGGAAGAAGCGGTGAAGGTAAGATGCGCTACTCCTGCTCTAGGTAGTGGAAGTGCTGCACACTGTAGTCTGTGGTGTGAAATGCAAACCTTTGTTAAAGCAGGAGTTCAAAACAACTACTTCTGAGATATTACAAGAAATGGGTTTGGTTTTGTATTTCTTAAATGGGAGTTACTTATTCACTAATTATCTTTCAGACCTCAGTCTATCTGCATAACCAGGTGAATATAAAGAGAATCTACTAGTAAAAACTTGTCTACCAATTTTCAGGAATGAGGGAATTCAGACTTGTATTCTGGAACCTTTGGAATATCCAAATGTAGAAGCCTGGTCTCACTTCAATATTCAGACATGATGACATCAGTAAGTCAAGCTAGCATATCACATTGCTGGCCCACAGACAAGAATGCCATGTAGCACTTACAGAAATGTTCCACCTTAAATCTTTTATGCTCTGCGCATCCCAGCAGCACCCACAAGGTATGAATAGATCATCTTGATATTTTAATGCAGGGGAGTTCCCACATATTAGAGAGAAAAACATATTACTTTATAAATTGCATATGTGTTAGGGTTTCAGCTACTTGAAGAATTTATTCAGTAGCTTCACACTGTAGGTCCTTAACTTTAGCATGTAAAAATAGTATTTGCTGCGGAAATAAAATGTATGTTTCTCTTGAGATGCCCCACCTAAATTGTTTGTTTGTGATAGCAATTAAATTAATATGTAAACATAAATAGTCCTGATTTTATTTAAATCAGTTGTAACTTTTCCGAGGGATACAATGGAAACTGAATCAAACCTTTTAATGCATTTCCCCCTTCCCCTAAATAAGAATTAAGCTGTTTCTGTGTAGAAACAGTACATGACTCTTATTCCCTGCATGATTCGGCCATTTATTTTACTCTGATTTTGCAGAGGTTATCTTTGTTCTGCTAAAACTCCTGTAAAACCTAGAGCACAATCAGACCCTCTCAGTCCATGTAGAGAGAGAGGTGATGATGATGTAGTTATGCAGCAAGGTAACATCAAACCAAGTGCAGAATAGAACTTTAAATACGTCTATAGAAATAACACCCATGGAAATATTCTGTTTAAATAGTCATCTGGGTTCCAAACAATTCAGGGGAGGAATACACAGAAAACTTCTCAAAAGAGATAGTGGGGGGAAATTTCTTTAGGGCACCCTCAGCTCCAAAAGGAGGAGAAAGTCTTTCCCACTTCTGTGTTGCAGAGAACTTCTACTAGATGTTTATATGGATTTTATTATTCACCTGGAATGCAGCATTAGGAGGACGGTGACATTGAATAGGTCTAGAATGTAATTTAAATAATTTCCTGTAACTCTCCTTGCACTGGTGCTCCCCTCAGCATTTAGTTGGAAACCACAGAATGCTTTCTTTAGATACAGCAGAGCTGCCATTGAGAAATACTCAACTTACCTGTACATAAGTGTTTTACCACTCTACAGAATTTCAAAATTTTGTTTGTACTTCAGACTATGAAGATTTTTCTTTTCCATAAATCCACAGGGAAGATTTCAGGGATTTAGAAGAGGCTGGAACTTTTTTTATATGGAGGAAATATTTGTTCTCATATATACATACATACATATATATGTATGAGTGCGTGTGGTCATGTTTTAATATATATATGTATGTATATATTAATTTTTGTATCCCAGAAGTATTCTTTGCCCCTTTCTGCTTGAAAATATATATATTAT
>NW_008601946.1:0-5459 GCF_000691845.1 Merops nubicus
CCGCTCCCGCCTCCCGGTGGTTCTCCTTGTTGTCAGACTCCCCAGCCACCGGGGCAGGGCGCGGACGTGGGGGCCCTCTGAAGGAGGGGAAATAGGTGTTAAGCAGGAAAGAAGCCCGAGGAGGTGAAACTACCATAATATCAGCCCAGAAAAACTACTCTAACCAAGTGCCATCTCTCCCGCTTTTGAACACCAGTGAGCCTGGATGGGATCCTGTCCCTCAGGCCTGTCCGCCACATCACTCAGCTCGGTGTCATCTGCAAACGTGTGAGGGTGTGGTCAATCCCACCATGTTACTGATGCAGATATGAACCAGCACTGGCCCCAGCACAGATCCCCCAGGGACACCACTCATCACTGACCTCCATCTGCACACTGAGCTGTTGACCACTACCCCCCTGGATGTGACCATACAAGCAATTGCTCATTCACAAAATCAAATCCATCCACCCATCAATTCCACCTCTGCCATTTAGAGAGAAGGATGTTGTGGGGACTGTGTCACAATGCTTTATGAAGAACACTAGACAAAGTATTCCAGCATGTTTTATTTAACTTGTTTTATCAGGGAGAATGAGTTGCAAGTCACAAGCCAAGGATCTGAATGAGTTTTTCCACTTCAAAGAACACCATTAAAAGGAAGTGAGGTAACATCTCAAAAGGTATGACAGTCAGAGGCTGAGTATTTCACACTGATATTTTTAACTGCACTGAATTCCTCAGCTCTGGATTTGTTCCCTCAGTATAAATGACAGAAGCTGGAGTGGTCATGTCAGAATTAATGTTGGAAAATTAAGACTGGCCAGTTTAAGGTATGACTAACAAAGATGACTTGGCAACTGACTACACATATCCCACCAGAAAGCACCTTTACAAAAAATGGCCTACTGGGTCTTCAAGTGGCCACTCATCTCTGTTCTGTGGACCCCTAGGGAAGAATAACAACAAGGAAATCTATTTCCCAAATAGCCTCCCAGCCTTCAGTTGGTTTCCATGCTGGGGATTTCCTGACCCAGAGGGGCTTTCCCTATTTAGAGATACCACAATGGTGTTTCCTTCTAGTTATTGCACTAGTCTCTCCCAAGCTCATGCAAGCTTTTAACACTGTCAACATCCCATGGCACACAGGTCCAGCCACGTGCTGTATGCAGAACCACCCGAGTCAGCGCCCTGGACGTGAGTCAGCAGTACCACTGCAGCAACAACAGCTAAATGAACCCTGCACTGCATCCACACAGGCAGCAGCAGCAGAGAGATGTGAACGGCCCACTCCACTGGGCACTTCTCAGGCCACGTGGGGAGTACTGTGCCCAGTGCTGGTGGCCACGCTTCAAAGAGGAGGCAGAGGCTGGCTACAGTCCAAAGGAGTGCAAGATGATCGAAGGGCTGGAGGAACTGACCTAAGAGGAAAGGCTGAGGGAGTTTGGCCTTTTCTTCCTGCAGAAGAGAAGGCTTAGAGGGGAACTCACAGTATTCCAGTACTTAAAGGACACCTATAAACTGGACAAAGGCTTTCCCTTCACAGGGAGCTGCACTGACAAGACAACAGTCAACAAGAACAAGCTGCACTGGGAGAAGTTTTGTGTCAATGCAAGAAATATTTACAATGAGAACAATCATCTGCTGGAACAACCTCCCCAGGAATGTGGCATTGTCACTGAAGGTTTTCAAGATGTGATTGGACAGGGTGTTAATCTCATCTAGGCTCCCTTTCCCACAGAAGGTTCAGCCAGATTTTTTTGAATTCCATTCCAATCTGGGCTATGCTATGAATTGTATGAACATCCCTTTGTTTTTCAGCATGTCTCCCACTTGCTCCATTTGAAGGTTTCTCTGTGTATTCTTTTATGAGAAGAAAAAGCAAAAACAATTTCATCCATCTTTTCCATGCTACTCATTATTCTGAGAAGCTCTATAATCTATCTTCATTTTCCCTTTCTCCCAGCCTCACAGTCAATTCCACTCTTCATCCATTTTTTTCCCCCCCTTCAACCATTTCAATGAGATTTATCTTATTCCAGAAGCTTCCCAGACTCTATCACCCCCTTTCTCCAAAAGTTTAGCAAGAGGAACTCTAATAATCCTATCTTGATACTTTCTTTAGGAGCCCCTAGGTAACCTAGAATTTAAATCCTGACTAACAGGAGTTCCATCCAGTAGCACAGGATACTACAAGGTAACTATAATGCTATCATAATAGCTTGTAAGAGACAGGACACAACTTCAGTTTCCACTGAGGAGCAGGCTTCCCTCTCTATCTACAAGTAGCAGCAGTGTGTAAAGCCAAGCCTGTGTAACACTAGGACTGAGCTGGACACGCACAGGCCACCAGTCCAGTGCTGAGCTGCAGACTGCTCCATCAGCTGCAGCTCAGGTTCAAGTCACATCAACTTTTCATAACAAGAACAGTCACAAAGCACAGCCTGACCCTGCAGATGGTGGTCCTGGCTTTCCCACATCAAGGGAGATTTGGGTTCATTACTTGTCCATGGAAGTGTAACAGTTAAGCTGGGAAGATACAGCCTCTGCAACTTCCCGATTTTGCTCAGTTGCAAGAGGTAACGGGATACAAAGAATTCTTCGCCCATTCTTGACCTGTTCTTGGCTGAGCAATATAAACCACATTTAACAAATTCTGCAGTTGTTTCCTTACTCTTGTGACTCATCTTTCTCCTAGTAATTAAGTGCTTCTTGCTGTCCCTCCCATTGCATACACATTATTGCCAGGAAATACAGCTTCTTGCTCATAACAAAGCCTGTACAGTCCACAGAAGACTCCAAAGGTAATGGTGAGCAAAGGAACCAGGACAAACCTGCGGAAACGGGGACGATACGTAGGATTCCTATGGACTTGCTGATGAAGTTGTCCTCCTTCTGTGACCCCATCCTTGATTTCTCCCTCACCACCCTACAGCCAAAAAAAGACAGAGAAAGGTGAAATGTTACCTTATTTCACAGGCAACGTGTTAACTATAAAGCCCAATGATCTAAACAGAAGCTTAAAACCAGTGTATCAGTACAGAATCACCAGCATATCAGGTAAAAAGAGGCAGCAGATATTCAAGATGCATTAATTTGGGCAAAGATAAGAGAAGGACAGAACAAGGGCACTAATGCTGCTCTTTGTTCCTCACAGTAACAGACTACAAATCCATCTGATGATGTCTCCACCCTTTGTGCCAAGAAGAGCAGAGAACCTGACAGGTTCCTCTGATCCATATGGAAGTGCATTTCAAGACGTAACATTTCATAACACACTTACCCCTTACAATGCAGAGGCAGCCATATATCAGGACACTTCTGAAGTTGGAAACCTAACTGAAGGACATCACACTAAAACTTGCCAGAGACTACTGGCTTCCTTCTGCAAAGCCTCATTCCAGAGACAGCTCCCACAAAAACATCAGGAAACGTAAAAATAGAAAAACTGTACTACATGTTAAATACTCTTCTACACACTCAACATTTTCAGCCTTTCAGAGATACAATGGTTATCCCTCCCATTTAGTTGTTAACTGATAAAGACATATTTCAGGTCTTTTTTTTCATACCATCCCATCAGCAATGTCTGTTTCATAAAGACATTATTAACCATTCCCATTACATTATTCTTTCTTTAAAAACAAAAAAAAAAAACCAAAAAACCCAAACATCTAACAGAAGATGGACTTCTGATCCAGCAGGAAACAAAAGCTATTGTTTCCTGACAGCCTTCTGTAGTCTGCACTAAATTTAACAGGTCTCCTTCCAATTCCACACAGCTATTTTAACCACCAATATCATACATTGCTCTGCTTTAACTGGCAATCTCAAGTAACTGCATGGGCTGTGAGCTTTTCCCTAGCCAAGACAACATGATAATTAGCATTTAAAAAGACTAGTGTGTTGTAAGTCATAAAGAGAAATCTCGTGGAATTAAATGAAGCTCAATGACAAACCTGGACAATATTCTCCTCTCATGACAGTACAACACCCTCCAAATGCATTAATAATTTCAAACACTTTGCAATTTTCCAAGTTTCCAAAAAGCACAGAGCCATGGCCTAAATACAGTTGGCATATTTCGCAGGCTGTACCTACAAATAGCTATACTAGCTGTTCTTAGCAGTGACAGGGCCAGCTGCTGAGGTGAGCAGAGAGAAGACAGACTTCCGTGTAAAAAAACCACACAATCATAAACAACATTATCCATTCTGTTCTTTCATGTATAAAACTGATTAGGATAACTAGACATCAAAAGGATCTCCAACTAAGTACATACAAATAACAAGTAGCATCTGATAGCAGTTGAGAAGTACCTGATAGACTCAGAACCCAAAAGGAAAATTACACTTGAGTTTACAACAGCATTAGACTACTTATATCTACTGTGCAATACCAATCTGTACTCTTTGTATCAAGGTGCCTTGTGTTATGTAGCTTTACAGTTTAAAAGACCTGTGATGGGTGGTTAGAAATGTTTCAGTAAGGTGAGAAACAGCATCACCAGTATTGTGTGGCAACAGTGACTCAGATCCTGGGATTTGCCCTTTGTGAAGTAAGGCCCTGATGCTGCTTCTGTTCTCACTCCCTTCCTCACATGAGGACCAGCAAAGCACAGAAACAGAAGAGAGTGGCAAGATCTGAAGGGAAGAGAGAACAACTAAACCAATGATGAACATGTTCTTGAAGCCTAGAAGGCCATCACATCAAAAGTCACCTCAACAAATTAATCAATCCTGTATTTACTAAAAAAAAAAAAAAAAATAGTTTATGTGCAGCTGAGCTCTGGGAAAACTTTCACCTTGATAGCCTAGCAGATCTTTTAAACACAGCAGGCCTAGGTATACCCCTACATCAGACACCCCTACAAACAGTGGTATATGGCCAGTTCAAATTCAAAATCCATTTTCTCCACACTGAACTCCTGTATGCAGAGGCCTATGAAAGGATGACACAGGGAGTCTCCAGCTAGCTAGTCAAACTACTACCATGCCATGCAAAAGAAACAAGCTTCTTAAAAAAAACCAAACATTTTCCAAATAAGCCTTTCAAATTATGGTTATAATACCGAGTGTAATACAAATGCCTCCCCCTGCTTCAGGTAAAGGGCACAGTGAACCACCCAGGTGTCTCACTGCTTTGTGTTTGCTCTTCAAACAAGCAGATAACTGAACACCCACGGAGATGTTTTTAACACATTCTGGAAAGACACGCCAAGGAATGGCCTACAAGACACTCAACATAAACCATCAGTATCAACACAAACAGCGTGCTGGAGACACCCAGGGTGCTGCTGAGAAACACTCACAACTTAGTGAAGCGTTGACAGCACCGCACGTCTGTGCTGACCCTGGAGTTCCCTCCCCAGGGGGGTGGGAAGACTGCTGAGGAGGTCAGGTGACCATCACTAGAGAAGCTGAACTTACGCTTCGCGGTGGTCCACGGCGGCGGCCGAAATACCCGCGGCGGTAACGGCG
>NW_008601947.1:0-2242 GCF_000691845.1 Merops nubicus
CCAGCCCCCTCCCCGGGCAGCGTGGCCGCGGCCGGCTCCAGCCTCACACCCACACCTCTCTCACGCTCCCACGTGGTCCCCCAGCCCCTCTCCCCTCAATGCCTCCTTGTTGCTCCAGCCCACTCGGCGGGCAGGAATGTGCTCCCTGGGATGCCCTTTACGCCCTGGCTCCGTCGCCTCCTCCCGCATCGCTGCCGCAAAGTGACACCCGACGGGCAGGAACAAATGGTGCCATGCCACAAATGCCACCTTGGCATCGCTGCCTGGGCAGCTCTTGCTCACTGGCCTGAACTTACAGTGGGAAAGATGGTGCTGCCTGGCTTCTCCCACCCCGATTCACGCTTCCCCAGCCTCTCAGTGCAGCACAGTGCGCCCCTGCCTCCCCACAACTCCCTTGGCCTGCCCAAGCCCTGGGGAAAGGTGGCCCCCAGCCCCTTTCATGGGTCTGCTTGGTGAACCCACAGGCCTGCGGCATCCAGAGGGGGTCTGGCTGGGCAGAGATGTCCCCTCACAGTGGGGCACAGGCTGGCCAGGCTGCCAGATCTTATCTGGGAGAGGCTGGGCAAGGAGAGCTGGCACAGGCTGGTCGATGTGGGCGAGCAGGTTGGCACATATCTCCTCTCCCCACCCCAGAGCCAGGCGGGGCCCTGCTTGAATCACACGCCAGTGTGCACCCAGGAGGGTGGTGCTCTCCCCGCGTGGCCCCCTCCCACACTGCCGGCTCCCCTCAGCCCCCCTGGCACCAGGAAAGGTGCCGTGCGACCACAGGGCTGCTCTCCCCGACCCAGTCAGTTGGGCTTGTGCCTGAGTCTCAGATGAGCAATCTCGGGGTAACGTTGGCATTGCAGAGGGATGGTGGAGACCCTTCTGCCCGCTGCACCAGCAGCTGTGGGGAGGAGATGTGCTTCCCAGCCAGCACGGCAGTAGCTGTTCCTGTACAGTTCCTGTACCAACTGTTTCTATGTGAGTTTGGCTCCTTGGCACTGCCCAGGTCTCCCTGGAGACCAGATCATGATGCCTCATGTGAAGGCATGGAGGGGAGAAGCCCTTTTTGAACAGGATCACACACACTTCCTGAGCAGGATCGTTTCCTGAGGAGCATCAGTCCTGCAGGTAATTGGTCTGGAGCATCCCTACCTCGTTCATCCTGCACAGCATCCCTGCAGCGAGCACGGAGAGCCTGGGACCACCCAGTCAGGGGAAACCCCAGGAGACAGGCTGGAAGTGCTGAATGTAGGATGTTAGAGACCCGCAGCGCTGATCTGAGCCTGACTTGCAGAGCCTGGGGCTTGGTCCAGCATGGGCTGACCTGTCTCCAGCAGCCCCAGAGGCAGAGCTGGGCTCCAGATGCAGCTGCTTGGTCCCCTCATGCTATGCTGGACTCTGGCCATGCACAAGCAGGTGCATCCATGTGACCTCCCCCTCCTCCCGTGCCAGGGTAGGAGTACATCATCTAAAACGAGGGGCACAAACTTGCTTGGGTTCCCCTGCGCTGGCAGCAAGGGTGCCCTTATCAGGCTTGTTATCGGGGTGTTCCTTTGGCGCCCACAATCCCCTGCTGTATATGCTATCACCTCTTGGGTATCTTGGCTCATTCCCCAGCAGGAGAAAGTTCAGGCTGGAGCAAAACACCAGCAAACACAGGTGTGGGCACACCTGCCTCCAGTGCCCAGGGCTGTGCCCCCAGCTCCCACACGCCATGCCACCCAGGGGCGAAGGGGGATCACCCACGCAGCCTCCAGGTCAGGCTGGCAGCAGGGTGTGACGGAGGGATTCTGCAGCTTCGTGCCACGCTGTGGCACAGCCTGTCACGAAGGGGAATGCCCGAAGCCTCTCAGGACACAACACACAACAGGGCACGGAGGCTGGCACCAGGCTTGGGCACTGCAGCACCGAGGGGCACAGATGGGGAGAAACCCCGGTCTGCTGGAACCTCCATCTGCTCCCTACCTCAGCAGAGCAGACTGATGCTCACCGGGAGCACCACGGGTCCTGCTCCAGCAGGGATGCACCCAAAAGCAGCAAGCTGCGCCCATATCACCCACCTCTTGCCCGCGGGCACTGCCACCACCTCAGTAGGTGAGCAGCTCGGACGCCTGGCTCTGACACCCAGCCCTGGCAGCCCGTGCTGGGGACGGCGTCTCGCTTCCCCCTCTGCCCAGGGTGCCAACTGGCCGCAGCCTCCCGGAGCGAGAGGAAATCTCTGGCTCCCGTTTCCCTCCCGGCTGGGTGGGTTCGCTGC
>NW_008601948.1:0-3048 GCF_000691845.1 Merops nubicus
TATATATATATATAGTTTTCATTTGGTAGGTCAGTCTTTATTGTATAGTTCAGTGGAAAGTTGGAGGGCTTTTGAAGGAATCATGTATGTGCTGACATGTAGAAGACAGACTTAACAGGTAGTTGAAGCAAATTACAACATACTGCCTACTATTAAGTAGAGAGACACCTTGACTTTTCATTCCATATGGTAACTTTTGATCAATAGCTTCTCTATTTTTATTTCATTATATACCATTCTGGTTTTCTAGGGAAATAAATCTTATGCGTTCAAACTTTCTGTCTATCCTGCCTTGATTATTTTTAATCCATTGGCCAGTTTCAGCCAAACTGGAGACAAATAGAAATCTAAGCCATTCTAAGTTTGTGTAACTTACCGTTTTAGCAACATGTTGTTTTCCAGGGGAGGCAGGAAACATTCTGGTTATTCATTCTAAGAAGTAGAAGCAGGTTGTCTGTTAAGCCAGTATTTTTTAATTTCTTACATATATGTAGTTTTCAAACATATATAAAGTTTCAGTCAGTTGTGGCATATACTGCCTCTTACTCACCTAAACGACAAGGAAAAGAAAAAATGAGAAGCATGAAGAGAATTAGAAGTATTTATTATGAAGTGAGAAGCCACTGAGAAATCAGTCTATTGTGGTAGGTAGATGAAGCAAATCTTTAGAAGGCTAGATTAATTATTTCTCTTCTCATTAAGCATCTTGTTTCTGCTCCTCTAAGTAATTCTTTTTCCAAAAGAGAAGTCTGGATTGATGATGTTATTGGCATGGCTAATTCCTTGGGACATTATTAACCCCTTTCTACTCTGCCATGACCCTGTCTGGCTTTTTGAAGAGAACTTATTAAAATATTCCATGACTTTGAAAGAATGTAAGAGAACAAAAGTTTATAATTAGGAGAGGCTGGAGAATGGCAGGTGGCTAAATTTCTTTCCAATTCTATAATAGTTTATAAACAACCTTTTCTATTTTTAACATTAAGATGAACCCTTGGATGTAGACACCTGTGATGTATATATAGTAAGTCCTAGAAATCTTTCAGGAAAGGCTTACAAAAGTTAACCTGTTTGCTGCTCTGTGTTGCTTTTAGGAAACATACAGGGCCAAAGCCTTCCATATAGCCTTATCGAAGATATTTTATGTTTTAAATCCAACATTTGGTCCAGTGTCTTAACTGCATGAAATTTATACTTTTCTCTACCTTCAAGACCCCGCTATATTTATGAAACAATGTCCATCTTGGCTGTTAACTCCTTTTTTGCCCTTTTTGCAGGTCCATTTTGGTAGCCTTTCTTCTGTTCTTGACTTCTTACCTATGCTTAAGTTAATAGATGTATTTCTTCACACAGAATATTTTCTGTATCTTCTTTTCTTTTTTTTTTTTTAATTTGACTAGGGATAAAAATGAAAAAATAGCATCAACATTAAATATTAAAACTATATTGTCTGTTTGTGAATTACTTTTAAATTGTATAGATTTCCTTAGGCAAGTCACTCTGAAAAAGGTGTGAAAAAATGTGGGAATGAGCAGCAGCATTGAATGGGATAAAGTATTGGAGGAGAATGACACAAATGGGAAGTAGAATGTGTTCAAAAATAACTGAATGCATGTCCTAATGTTATGCATGTTGCTTAGTAACAGGCAGTAAAACTGTGGATGAACAAGTACAAAAAGTAATTAAAGAGGCATGTGCATAGCATGGCATGATATAATAACTGGGACTACAAAAAAAGATGAGAAAAGCAGAAATGCAGAAAAAAAAAACATTTAAAAAATGTTAAGAGAAATACTGGAACTTTTTTTTATTCTTGGTAGGCTGATTTCTTAAAGTTTTTCTTTCCCCCTGTAATATTACCTAGAAAAAAAAAAAAGTCACTTTCTCTGTAATAATGCCTTAATATAATATAGCTTATCCTAAGGAAACAAATTTTAAAATGTGATTTGGTTATTAAAAAGTTTAAAAACTCCCACAAAATAATTAATTTAAAATATACTAAAAGCGTATTTTGCAGCACAGAATTAACACAGATTTTTAATTATTTCAGTTGCTTAGAAAATGAACATTTGCAATAATACTGTTCTCCTTCAGTAGTATTCAATTTTGCCCACAGTTTCTGCCTCTAAATCAATTCTCAAAAGAATATGTTTGTGCGATTGCTTTTAAAGCTTCATTTTCTAATACTTAGAATTCCTTCTAGCATGTTTGTTCTAAATATGGTTTGGAATTTATGAAAATTTTTAGATAAAAATCTATGAAAATAAATATGGGGTTTATTTGTTCCCTGTGCCACTGAATTAGTAAGTTACAAGATCAATGAATGTGTTTAGGATGCTTGTCTTTTAAGAGGAGTGAGAGGGTCTGTGATTTATATACCTGCCAAAGGTTATTGCATACTCTTCTGCAAATTGCTGTACTTTGTGCCTCAGTTTCCTCATCGCAAAATGTCATTTCTCACCAGCCACACTGAGCACATTGATACTAGAGCCCTAAACGCTTTTACCAAGGGTGACTATTTGTATGGTGATCAGACTGCAAAGGATTACTGTAATGTATGCATCTTATTATGTAAAACTTATTCTAATAATATACGGAATCAGTAAAAATTATTGAAAAACAGGGTACTTAGCAATTGAGATCAATCTAAATTAAGTTCTGGTTTGTTCAGATGTAGTTTTTTTTATATTTGTTATAGCTCTACTAATTTGAATGATGACTTGAATAAAGCTATGTTGTCACAAGGGACTGAAATCTAAAACTTGTAGGAAAGTTTCTACAGAACACAACTGGAAATTTGCACCCAAAAAAATGGCATAATCCGGAATCCCAAGACTCTTGAGATTTTGTATTTCTGTACTCAGTGAGAATTTGTGACATCAATACAGTGCTCCACTTCTACATACAAGGATAAAAGCTATTACTATATATAAATGTGTACACATATGTGTATATTCTGTTAGCTTAATTGATTGTAGGAGAGATTCCCACTCTAATCATAAGCTATTTGAATACTATTACACCTTTACTTGATTTAAAAAAAAAAAA
>NW_008601949.1:0-15241 GCF_000691845.1 Merops nubicus
GCGATCAAAGTCTGCACGCCCAAATTCTTGCTTGTCTGTTAGTAGATGTAAGGTCTGTATTTGCTCAGACTGCAAACAGCAGAACTGGCAATGCCTATAAATGGGAGAAATTACACTGCATTAAATTTCACATTCTTACCCACCGGTACATGTAAGAATTTTGTACAATGTTGTTTATATTTTATTAATAATTTTTAAAGATACAGGCTTATTAAACAAAAAAAAAAGATGTGGTGGGACAGCCATGTATTATTTAGTTACAGTGAGATATCACTACTGAAGACTAAGGTTAAACTGCTTGTAGTTTTCTCATTAGAGTTTCCCCTACTTGGTATCACCATTCCTACTCATACTACAACACCAGTAGATTATAGAATCATAGAATCATTAAGGTTGGAAAAGACCTCTAAGATCATCAAGTCCAGCCATCACCCAACACTACCATGACCATTAAACCCTGTCTCCAAGAATCACATCTGTATGTTTTAAAATAGATTTTTAAATCTGGAACCAAAAGTGGGACTCTGGCAGATCCTTGGCTTAAGTAATGCCCCAATAATCAACAAAACCAAAAGACAGAAAGTGTATGACAAATAGTAGACCAATGGGGTTCTGAAAGGAACCTTCACAAACATTTTCAGTCAGTTATCAGAGAGGGTTTATCTCACAGCACCCGTTCTGGGAATGTTCCTTTTTCCATTACATTGTAAGGAACATTGCACAAGCACTGGTACTTCCAGAGCAGCAGACCATCTTGAAGGCAGATATAAGCTTTGCCACCACTGGACACTGCTGCTGTTTCACTATTTACATGTTTAGAAATTCAGTGCCTCTGGCCAATTTATTTGAGTTTATTAATTCTTTCTCCATTAATATTTTCTACTTGATTTAATGACAGAAAAGCATCCCTGAGCCTGCAGGAAAAACTGAATCAAATTTTTAAAACGTCAGAGCTCTGACAAAGGCCTGGTTCTTTAGCAACTCCTAAATAATTAAGAGGTTGCAGCAGCAGTTTGAAATAGCCTTTGTCAATGGTTGATAATTTATTCTCACATCAAAACCATAAATCATGAGCCATGTGTCATTTGAGGACAGGTTGTAAAGTTCTAAGGCTGTTTTGAGGAAAAGGCAAAGAAAATACACTGTATTAATAAAGAAGTAAAAGAAAAATCTTTCTAGTTTTAAATTAGATTCTACAGCTAAAATTCATTTCCATTTCATGCATCTTCCTTTACATTTTCCCACTATAGTGAAAATGAATCTACTTTGTTCCCATCAAACATGAACAGACTGAGACTGAAGAAGTGGCATGGCTTGGTGTCTCACCCCATACACTCAGTACTGCAGCCCAGCTCCTGTGAAACCAGAGAATTTCTACCCCTGATAAGAGAAGGGCAGTGAATTATTTTGATATATCTCTATAGGCCCTGTGAGATAATATGATACGAGTCAGCAGAGGAGCAAACAAGGGGTTGACAAATGAAAGAACATATGAATCTTCAAGAATAATGGGAACTGCAAAGCTCTTCAGAGGAATTAATCCTTTCCCATTCTGGTCCCTACAAAAACTCTGTGTTCTGGTATTTTCTCAGTTCACTGTCTGAGGACAGCTTCTCTCTGGCTATAAACCAGACTTCATTTGTGCACGTTTTCAAGGTAACTGGACACACAGCCATAAAATTCTGCATTAATGGCCAAGAAACCTCCACCAAGGTCACAGATATCAGCAGAGAATCGTTCTCATGGCAGATGGCTCCATCCAGTGCTCCTCTGCCATTGTTCAACAATTGAGGTCAATACAGACAGCGTTCCCTTTTAGGAGTACATTGGTGTTAAAAACAATACACTGGGGCTCCTAAAGACCCAACAGCAATTTTAAAGAAACAAAGCCCAATTATGTCACCTAGTTTACACTACTTGCCTTATGTCATCAGACCTATCAGAAGCTCCATTTTCTTCTGTTCACAAAACTGGACTTTCCCTCAGCTTTTCAGAATTTAGAATTCTGCTTTCAAATAAAGTGTCCAGCTTTCCATGGACTTTACAACTAAACCAAAACTAGAGGAGAACAGAGTCAAGTGTTTTTATTCTTAAGCCATGTATATTTTTTTTAATGTGAAAACCAGACCCACACACATTTTAATCAGATTTTGAGTTATTCCAAAATAAGATTTGTTTGTAATGAAACCAGATATAGCTATGAAATAAATCTGCTTTTTCCGTCTTTTCAGATTAATAATTAATTAATCTTAAAGAGAGGCTTAAATAATTTTTGTAGTAATCTTAAATAACTCATAAAAAAGGAATCAAACTGGGGCAAAGCCTTTTGGTTTTAATTTATTTGCTTGTCTGTAAGAATACAGTTAAAGATCCCTTGGCAAAGGAGAGTAAAACCTCCATTCACACAAAACTCAAGCAGGAACACATGAGCTCTGGAAACTGAATTCACTTGCTGAGATCCACCATAAACCTGAAGTAACTGTCCATTCTTCTTCCCCTTTAAGCAAACCAGGAAATCAAGGTCAAACTCTCAGGACCAAACGTTTAGCTACTATCAGTCAACAATTCTCAGTATCACCACAGGTCCCCTGACTACCTCAGCTCCACAGCTTAGAAAATAATTCTGAGAAACACTCAGCTTGAAGAGTAAAAATAAAAGAGGGAGAAACTAACGTTGTTGCCTCCAACCTTACTAAATCATATTGTACACTTGCAGTCCTTTGAATTCAAACCTCCTCAATTGAAAAGAAACCCTGGTGGACTGCTATTAATTATTGTAAGAGCACAAGTGGTACACTGCTTGTGAAAGCAAAATGTTCTGGTGCTAAAGAAAAATACTGCTGCAATGGGATCTAAATATGCACACTTTACCTTGAAGAATATCTAGAAAAATATTAACTACTAATTTTTCCTCTGAGCCAAAGCAGGTTTCATGGCACACCAAAGCTGCACATATAACAGCACAGCAACTCTAGAATACACCAAAAGCAGTGTTTAACACCGTAGCTGAGAAGGAAGCCATTGCTAACAAGACAGGTCTGAGCACACTTCACATCCTTGCCCACTATATGCTGCAAACAAGTTTTAATAGAGTAATCCAATATATCTGTACCAAGGAGAATGCCTTTCTGATATCCAAGACGTATGTTCCCTTCTTTTGCCTTGCCTCATAATCTTTTTTTCCTCCTAAAAATGAGGTAACACGAACCAAATGTTTTGCTTTAGAATGAAATGGGGGAAAAAAAGTAGCTATTACATGTTTTCTAGATAGGTTCATCACTAAAGGGCAGATCAGAATTTCTTCAGAAGAAAACTGTGACAGTGAAGGCAGATCCCACACTAAAATTCTCAAAATAGAACTAAGTTTAGGTGGCATTAACAATAAAAGGACAAAAAGAGGAGGCTGAAGACAATGGAAGAATAAGTTAAAATTAAAAGTGGTCTGCAGACAGCACAGGGGAACTCAGGGAATGGCACAGGACAATACTGTTGGAAACCAGAAACAGTACATCTGTGCAGGAAGATTATCAGAAATACATTAGAAGCATAAGAAAGTAGAAACAACTGAAGGACCTATGTCTTTATATTCTCATGCACGCAGCCTCAGTGAAGGAAGTGTATTCAATGAAATATTTTACACAAGAAACACAGTTCTGATAAAATCCCCAAACAGAAAGGAAGGCATTTGCACTATTTTAAGAAATGCAAATACCACGTTTATAACATTCCTTAATATTAGTCTTCCATATGACAAAATGATGGGTATTCACAAGTTACTTGTTGTTCAGTCAAATTAAAAACAATCTGCCCAAACCCTTCGTTCTTAAGACAAAAAAAAAAAAAAATTACTTCATTGTCATAATTATAGTAAAAACAAACCACAATAAAATTAGACTGACTGGGAGATTGTCACTTCTGCCACTTTACAGCTCCAGTCAATTATATTAAACTAAAGGGACTGTGAGTACTGCTGTGGAACTCTCCCACCTACTGAAATTGGTCTTTCTGTCTGAAAGCCACCTGTATGACTATGATCCAAAGACCAGAAACAAGCAGAGATACTCTGCTACATTATATTCCTACTAACAAATGTATCATGCTGCCTCCTAAAGCCCATTGTTATCTGCAGGCAGGTTTAGGAGTATTTATGCCTCAGCTGACACTGTACCTTAGTTGAAGCTTCTGGCCATCCTGATACATGCTTACCACTGCATTTAGAGAGGGGAGACATCTCTTTCACTCTTATTTTGCTAGGCTTACCAAAGTCAACATCTTATTCCTGGCCAAGGTCTCCACTGCCACGTTATGAAGTGCAGCCTGTGTTCCAGATTAGCAATGTCCAAACCAGATCTAGCCCCTCAGCCATAATCTCTGTGACTGCACCACCCCACCCCTGCTAATGAACTACAGGCAAAGCTCTCCATTTCCCACTCTCATCTGAGCACTGCACATGCTCCAGTTTAACTGCATCTCGTTTCGCTGACCTGTAGCATACTCACAGTCTGAGGAGGTCCTTCCAGTACAAGAGCATTACTAATTTCTCCTGTTTGAGATACCTGATGTTTGCCATTTTCACTGCAGAAACCTAATTATCTTGGAGCTGATTAGTATGCTCATGTGTTGCTTCTTGGCAGTCCTTAAACAGTGATGAAGCTCTAGCTAATAGCAGGAATTCTTGCAATTAAGTCCCTAAATGCATGACCCTGTAATTTATTACTGTATTTCATCCTGCTTCTGTTAGTTCACTTCAAATTCACTTAGCCAGTTTCACCTCCTCTTTGAATCAAATGATGTTTTCTAGCTTTATTACATCAATGAATTCACATGCTACTTACAACAGGGTAAAAATGAAAAATAAAAGATTGATGTTTATACTGTTCTGGAGTCCCTCTTTCAGATCACTAGTTCTTATCTCATTAAAACTTCCATTATTGCATAGAATTTTTCATTACCTCATAGCTTATCTGCTACACAGCACCTTTTCCAGCTAAACCCTTTCTATGGCACAATACCAGACACATTCCTGGAGACCTTATAAGTAACATATCCTGTAGTCTCCTTGCCTATAAAAGTCAAAATGAACAAGGTTATCAGGCTGATCTAGCACGATTTGTCTTAATTGGCTTGTTGTTCTCCCTTTATTATTTTCCTTTGTATTTCTGTTTATTTTTTCATTTGCTAAATTCACAGTCATTGCGTACTATTAATTTAGACTCATGGCTATACAGCTGTCCACATGTTTTTAGGTTTTGTATAACCACTTTTAAGGTGTCTTATAAGGTTCTTTCATAAAACTTCCCTCCCCCCAAAGACAGTTACAGTAAAGTTACTTATGGAAATAAGAGATCTAGTCAGTTAATTGCTGAGATATTACCTTGTTAGCTGAGAGATTGTTCTTAACTTTGCTGAAGTGGGATATTTTGTACTGCACAGAAACATGGTATGCTTATGGCAAAAGTTTATGAAGCACAGGAAAGATTTCCACTTTCTCTCACACACACAGATCTTGATAAATACCGAAAGATAGGGGAAAAAAGTACAAAAAGCAGTTTGCCTCAATGACAATAATTCCATTTATTTGCAGGACACTACAGTTCATTGTAGAGCAAAGGATAATAAAGTTTTTCACCTAAAACATGCAGCCATTTTTCTCGCATAATTTATTTCCTTATGTTATAAAGTCTAATTTGCTTGAGAGGCAGAATCCAGTTTTTCCCTAATTAAGAAAATCCACATCCTTTGTTTAACTGAAAGGGATTCAGAATCAAATAGTTGTGTGATTTTTTTTTTTTTTTTTTTTTGTCACTAACAAAAAGAATGCTTTATCTTTTCAGGAAGTACCATCAATTCTTCTAGGTTTAATTCCTGGAAGATTGCTCTCATCTCAGACCTGAGATGACTAAGTATCAGGGATAGTTTTACAGCATTGTACTAAACTCCAGCTATAGTCTCTCTACATCATAGATACTCCAATTTGCATATCTATGAGTTGTATTTTTTAAATAAAGTGCTGCAGAGAGATTCTTGAACATCACACAAAGGACAGACTTGAAGATGTCTGCACAAATTTGACCTGATCTCAGTGTGGCCTAGGAGTTATGTCTTGATATTAAAATTTTGGCCTGTGGATGAGCATTGGAAAACAGGTATACAAATGCCATTTGCCTGTAAAAGTGTATGTATGCTTTTGAAATACTCTTAATTGCTGCTTGTTGGGAATGTATAATTTCTTTCTAGAACTTATTTCCATCCCCATAGGATAGTGGATTGAGACTTGAGAATATCTGGTAGACATTATTGTTTGTAAGGCTTAAAAGCAAGGACTCCTCCTTTCCCCAGTCCTATAGTACCCATGATAAATTTGTCTTCAGTGTCTTTATAAAGGGCTCCCAGATTACATGGGGATCAGTGGCTTACAAAACTATACAATAATATTTTGCAATTTCTATTTTATGCTAAAAGGGGGTGGGAGGGAAGAAATTCAGTGGATAGGGGAAGAAAAAAAAATCATCATTCAAAATTCAGAACAGCTAAATAGGTCATCCAAGTCTTATAATAATCTCCAGCATCCAGGAGCAGTTGATGACATTGGTAGTGAGGAACAGAAATTAAGAATACCGAACGATGGCTTTTTTTCCAGAGCCTATAGGTTTCAAGGACACTGGATTGTCTCTAGCACATGTGATGCTCTGTGGGGTAACCCTTAAGTACATTTTCAAGTGCATGAAGGCAAAAATATATATGAAAATTTGCAGAACAGCTCCATAGCCTTAAAATATCCACATTTTAAGCCACTCAAATACAGTGGCTTAAATACTGCCTAGAATCCTTTAAACAGTACTGAAGATAATGACCAGTCCAGCAAGCTCTTCTTTCATCTCACTCTCACATTAGCCAGTATTGGCTAATGAGTCATGGTTGCTTCATTTAGCCAGCCAAGGACTGTGTTAAAAATCTTCTTCTCTTACAGTCTTGCAGAAGGTAACTAATCAGTTGATTTCATTAGGAACTTTGCTTGACCCATAAGAGTATGGTAGCACACTCCCTGTGACCCCATCTGAAACCATAAAAATGTTGTCCATAATGGGAGAATGGGTACGGACATATGATGGAACTTTTCTCACCTGACTCCAAAAGTACCTACTGAGCCTTTTGTTCTTCTCTAAAATGTTCAAATATAACAGATCGATACCCGAGGCCTGAGGTCTGCTTCCTCACCTGTCCTGTACCCCCAGACCTCAGCAGAGCTCAAGGTGTTCTCAGCCAGTGAGAGATCTGCCTTAGGCATTCTACAAGTCTACCAAAACCATAGCCTGTTCAATTACCCACCAGGATTCCATGGCTACAATGAACACACCAGTTCTCATCTCTTTTTCCATGACTGTGTCTATGGCACTATCACATCATAGCCTTTCCAGATTATTTAGGAAAGGGAGTATTATATTGACTTTATATTATATTGCATTGAAAATGAATTTTCTCTTTCATTGCCTTGCCCACTCAGGTCTCTTGTAAAGATTTATGTCCATGACCCATGGAAATAGAGATGTGAAGCAAAAGCCTCTGTTTGGAGCTACTAAATCATATGTGGCTAGCAACTGTGGGATTCATAGTAATTAAAGACACTCAGAAATTTTATCAGATAGACAGATATATTGACAGCTTCTTTTAGAGGAATCATTATGTAAAAGTCATTAAAATAGAAATTATAATTCAAGAGGAGACAAATATGACAAACTTTTTTTCTGAAAACACCTGTTAATCTTCTGGATGCAATAAGGAGTGATAAAAAGTTACAGCAAAACAGAATGGCAAACAGCAGACAACACCAGCAAAATAGGAGGCTACAAAGTGACAAGACTGCAGAAAGTTCCCTAGTTTTTGCGGACTGAAAGCAAAAATTGTCTCATAAAAATTAGACTTCCATTAAAAATCTACTTGGCAACATTACACTAGAACAGGAGGAGTATAAGTGGAAGTGAATGTTCCTCTTTTTCAGGGTTTGGAGAATAGTAAGATGAGTGATATTCCCTCACAGGACATAAAAAGACCACTTGAAGTTAGGAGAAATGCCCCTCAGCACACCAGCTCTATGAGGAGTAGGTGGAAATAAGATGGAGAGCACTGCTATGTACACTTTTCCACAAATCTGCTTTCCTTATCCCAAACAAGATACATTAGAAGCAGAAGGATTGCACTCTCCCCATCCACTTTCAGAGCAATTATATGCTTAAGACACCAGCAGGAATGATTATGCTTAATGTTCCACAGTCTAGAGAGAAGGAAAAGAGAAAGCATGTTTTGTTGAGCACAGTTCTCCATGCCTCTCATACGCAGAGACAACCACAACGGCCTGAAGTAATTAAAGTCATTGCACTTAAAGACTGCTGTATTATCACCATTCTTACCAGTAAGAGTTCTGAAACTTCTCCTTGCCCAAAGGCTTTACTAGATCTGGAAAGGACAGAGCACGGCAGGAGCCTGGCCAGTAGCCAGGAGGCTTGAAGTGATGTTTCCCTTCTAAACTCTAGCATTTAGTTTTGCTTGCCGCAATGCTGTAAAATCTGTTTTGGCTGTGAAGGAACTTTCAGCAACACGTGAACTTTTCCTCAGGAACCACGAGATGGCACCACAACAAGCCACAAACCTGTTTAATTATCAGCAGCTATCACCTTGCTCATTTATATAACTAATAAAGCAATTGAGTAGGACTGTTTCTTTTTCAGGCAGTACTACAGAGATTACAGATGGATTTCTGCTGGGTGACTTTTCTATTCTTATAAAGCTGAGCAGCCAGTGTTTAGACTGATCCATTTCAAGCAGCTGTTTAATACCGTGCTGAAACAGACACAACATAAATCAATATTTGAGAAGGTGATCAGTGACACCAGGTATCTAATTTCAAGGTAATCTTAATCACATTTCAGAAGCCTCCTTTCGCAGGCTTGTCCTGCATGACACCTGCCCTGCTCCTTCCTCCCACTTCACCATTCAACTCCTCTGCTCGGCATCCCCCACTGTCCCACTCCCACACAGAGCTGCCCACCGAGTGGGCCTTCACTGATTGACACCTGCCACGGAGATAGAAGAGGAAAGTCCCAAGATCCAAATAAGAAAGAGAAAAAAATGGGTTTCTAGGCTCTGTGGCAAGGTAAGACAGACCCCAGGACCCGAAAGCGAACAGTGAGCAGTATTTTCTGATGTCAGTCTGGCCAATACTCTGGCTGGAGGTTCCATCCATCAGGTAGCTTTACTGTGCTGTCATAAGGAAGCAAAAGGGGTAACAAGGCCACAGCTCCCCTCCCTCCTTTCCCCTGCCACAGCTTGCTTTGCTTATGCCTGGCACTCATCTGCATAAGAGCAGTGGCATTTCTACAGCGTCGTTACTGAGGAGAGTATCAACTGAATCAAAAAGGCAGAATGGGAAGGAAACAAATGAGCTGCATCCTTTGCAGAGAAGCATAAGCACAGATCCTGCTAACTACCAATTTGGCTAAACAGTATGTGACACCATACAAAGTAACCTCAACCTGCCAAATTTCTACCTATTTTATTTAAGAATAAAAACTCAGGGTTTATTATAATTGTCTGGGAAAATGCACCTTCATCAGGAATGTAGCCAAATAGAATGAATGCTTGGGGATTTATTTCATCATTCTGCTGATAGAACCTAACAAATAAGGTTTGGGTTTTGTATTGAGCTATATACTGGGCTAATACCTCTAAAGCTTTTTCTTTAAGCTTCAGATCCATTTCCTCATTAACACTCTGCAATACTGATTCTTGCAGTAGTTTAATGAAATTTCTTTGCAAATTTGCAATCTGATCACAATCAAACTCACAGAGCAACACCAGCACCCTATATTCTACAAGATAATGGTTCCAGGCCCTAGAATAAAAGTGTCATACGACTGATGAGAAAAAAAAAATAAATCCGTTAAAAAAAAAATGTTTAGGATCCCTAAAAGCCATGAGTGTTGTAGATACAGCCAGTCAGATAAAATGTTAAAATCACAGCTGAAGGTGGTTCTGGCTGTCTGCATTCTTTTCAATCCAATTTTCTTAAACAATTTGACCTAAAAATTGCTGCACTTGCAAAAAGAATATGGGTCAGACATCTTCAGTTTAAGACTTTATTTAGCAACCCAGATAAGATGGGCTTTTCACCCGTTACCAAATGTGCTGCATCTTTCTGTATCAACTGTATTGTCTTAAGTTCACTCACATTGCCAGCAAGATTCAAATAAACCTTATGCTGTGTATCATAACTGCAGCTTGAAATCAATTAGCAGGTTCTGTTGTCTGTGTGAATAAGGTACAGCCCAGCCAAACTTACTGGTTAAGAAGACACGTACATTTTTTCACAAGTCCCTCCTAAAATCCTTCATGGAGAAATGCTTGCCCCACTTGTGTCAATGAAGCACAGTACCTCAGCTTTCTCTCAAGCATTTACTTTCAGGAAGCATATGCAGCACCAAAGCACTCAAATGCAGTCAGATTGATTTGCCTTTTCTAATGAATACTTGGATATATTTATTTGTTTTTCATTTTGGTTTACATTTCAAAATTCAGTCAGCTTCTGATTAATACGGTTGAAAAGAGTAATATGCAGATGTCTCTTTAGCAGCCTAAGATTATTGTGCTCCAAAATAGAAGTAAAAAAAAAAAAAAAAGTATCACAAAAAAAAGTATCTCAAAGTTTACCATTTCTGTAGCAAAATAGCCAATGACAAATTTCAAATTTATTGAAAACTTATTCTACAAAAATGGTGCCAATGACGTTCACTGAAACCCAGGTTTCCTGCCAGTTCTCCTCTGACTGCTCAGAAGCCTATCAAGCTGGGTTGTTGAGGATATTACATTTCCAAGGCTGGGGCACCCAGTGCTTGCAGCTGCCTAGGCAGTCCACCTGTATCTGCTGGCTTCAGCAGACAATAACTTGAGACAGAACAGTAACCTGAAGCAACTCCACAATGAAAAGGTTTTCCTTCTATGGAGGATTTTAAACTTTTGGGGTTCCTTTTTTAAGAATTAAATGAAAACTTTAAAAATAAACTGGTCTTCCTCTCTCAGGTAGTTTTGCTTCCATCCATACCAAACTCTTCTACTTCTCAACCCATGAGTCACAAATCAGTGCAGAGGGCTGCCTACCACTGCCCAGTGAGGAAGACTACAACACTTGGCATAGCTCCCTCTTAACATACATGCACCGCTTGAATTAGAGTGAAATAGAGTTGGGCATGTCTTTTACTGGGTGTAAGACCAGCAAAACAAACCCTAAGGACCCATATCAGATGCAGCCTCATGCCCACTTCTTGTTGTTAATATAATCATTTGAATTGTTCCTTACACTGTTCTGCATTTTACTAAACACTTTTCAGAAGGATTACTTTCTGCTGCTGTTGACTGCCAGCAGAATTTTCACAAGACTTAAAAAGACTAGGAACTTGTGTAGGTATTTGGAAATATGGGATTTATAACCTTTGCTCCAAGTAATGGAAACTAGCATCTCAAAAGCTTTCTAAAATTCAATGCTACTAAATACATAGTGTCTGAAATCAAACCAGTACCAGTTAAAATGGTATTGAACAACAGTGGCCAATTTCCCAATGCAGTTAGCACTAAAGGCAATGAGGGTCTCACCAGTGACTTTAATAAGAATCACAGTAAACCCCAAAGGCACATTGAGGGGTAACACACTGCAAGTGTCATCTCCCACCAGTAGTAAGCAACAAAACCACCAACAGCAAAAGGAAAAGGCAACACCCCCTTCAATTTACTTAACACAGGCCTGTGCTGCTGTGTTTTGAATACCAACCCCACACAGAGAGTCCTGAAGCACAGATTCAGGAGCAATTTAGAATCTGTGTACTTCAAGGTTATCAATTTAGTCAATCACTGGGTAGCAGCAACTCAAACTAAATTCGATCCTGTGGAGAAAAAGACTTGGGCAAACACAAAGGAAAAAAAAGAGAAAGGAAGGGTACTCAGTCGAGACAGGCTGTGTGCAGAAGAAACTTGACACAAGCACATACTATATTCAGTATGGTGGCACTGAAGTGCACAACTCCAAACCTAACAGAACCAACTCTTCCTTCTGTTCTAACTCATAGAATTTTAATTAAGCCATAGATTTAAGCGCCTTAAACACGCCTTTAGAAATACTTCCACTGAGAAACAGCTTTCAGATGCAGAAACTGTTATCCCTAGTAACATATCTACATAACAAGATCTAAAATGTGTAACCACAACAATGAATCTAACAAACCTAAAACTACATCCCTTGGCATTTTTAAAAGAAAATATTAGAAGCTAAAGCTAGTCTGCTGCTGGAATAATTTACAGATGAGACCTGTATTTTATATGAGACATTGTGGTTTTTCCACTAGAAGGTTCAATGCATCTTCCACCAGCACAGTCAGATTTATCACCCATGGTGGATGAGTTGCACACACATAACCAAGTTTTCCAATAGCACTTTGATAGATGCTGAAGTTCTCTGGAAGACCTAATCTACCTTCTGTTAAGCAAGGCAGATTTACAACTTGCAGTAAAAGAATTGCTAGTTTTA
This sequence comes from Merops nubicus, assembly GCF_000691845.1. Taxonomy (NCBI): domain Eukaryota; kingdom Metazoa; phylum Chordata; class Aves; order Coraciiformes; family Meropidae; genus Merops; species Merops nubicus. The sequence continues at coordinate 12,572 of NW_008601949.1, forward strand.
CCACCACACCTCTTAAAAAAAGAAACATCCTTAGTTTAGAACATAAAATCACAAACCTTTCAGTTCTGTATTAGATGCTTTTGCTGAAAGAAAAAAAAAAATACAACACACCACCTACTCCCCCAGAAAAACACCAAACCAACCAAAAAAACCACAAACAGATTAAAAAGAGCATTTACTGCTTAGAAGAGAAACAACAGTAGAATGTGTGACAGCACTTCTAGTTCACTAGAAAGAGCAAAGCAAGTGCTGTCTTTGTGGCAGCAACATTAACAATGGCTTGCTGGGTTACAGCTGTAAACAGTCCAAGAGAAATAGCCATAGAAAACAAAAAAAAAACAACAATACAGAGAGGCCTTTTAATTCCCTGAGAGGCCACCAAGGCATTAACACTGCCACGTGACTCTTCTGTCCACTATGACTTGCACAGAAGTCGGAGAGGCTTCATCTGCAGGACTACCTATGCTCTTGTGAACCAGCTCCCCCTCTATGTTGAAGACCAGATCTTCTGTTACAGCCTTTGCCAGATTTCTCCATTCACTTCAACAGAAACACAGCCAGCTCCACTGACAGAGGTCTTGACCATTAAGTGCTAGGCATTCCAATCCAACTCTTTTATTCCCAATAACAATGCAATTACTGAACTCTGTGGCACCTTGAGCCCTCTCATGGGACTTGCTATTGGATTCTGCACAAAGGACCTGCTGGTATGCTAACCCTAGAAAGATGGAGACAGAGGATGAAATTGCTTTGTCCCAATCCAAACAGGCTATTTGCAAAGTCATTCCAGATCTGTGAACTGCTTAGCTAGCTCCAAAAGTGAGCAGAGCACACACAGGTACATCTGAATCTTTCTGTATAGTTATTCTACAGTATCTTTTCATTTCCTAGGCTGAATACATAAACCACCACAGAACTGCAGAGTATGGCTTCAGTAATTCCTCTTTGACAATCTGGGCAACACCTAGCATTCAGCCTAGAAGCATCATGACAACTGCTAAATTTAAGATGGGCAATACTGCTTTAAGAACTACATACATAATTAACACTTAAAAGTTGCTGTAGCATGTGAAGCATTCTTCCCTCCTGACATTGTTCCCTAAATTAAATTATAAACCACTTACAATGGCAAGTACTTTTATTTCTCAAATAGATATAAACAGAACCTACATATAACGTTCACATATATGTGAGAATTGTAGCTTTCTGGATAAATAACATTTGTTATTCCCCTCCCAACTATCATAACTTTTTTAATCTAATAGGAATATAAACTTGAAGAAGCATGATATAGTTAGTTATAAACATCTCCTATAGTTATGGACTAATAATCTTAGAAAAACATGTACTTACACAGCATCTTGCCATCATGAGAATTCCTTTGATGTATCTTTCTAACAAAAGGTGTGGGAACAGAATCAAAGTCAACCAAGTAACTTGGTTGTGACAACAAGTTACCAGTCCTCAGGTAACAGACTGGTGGTTAGTTCATTTCAACTTGTAATTTCCTATGACCCTAAAAATACATATTCATATATTCACACAACAAATTTAGCAAAATCGATAGCTGGAGAACCAACCTAGAACTCATAATTACAGGAACAAGTGCTCTTGAAACCAGTACAGGACAAAACCATCCTGCTAAAATGCTTGCATTGCATTTACAGTGTGGCTTCACGAGGTCTCCCATGAGAACACAACGTAAAGTATTTCCTGTTAACCTCCCCCCTCATTCCCAGTCAATCCCATCGCTTACACTGCTACAGCTGTTCATTGCATTGTGGAACAAATTGGTATGGATCAACAACAATGCTGTGAAAGACAGCTGGCTTGGGGTTTTTCCTTTTCATCAGAATGATTTCCCTAATTTGCATTGCCACAAGTGAAGAGGCTGAAGAGGCCAAAGCAAGGAACTAGGGGAGGGAAAAGACAGCATGGCAGAGGCTAAACTTCCCCTCGCTGCTTGTGAAGCTATGCTTTTATGAATGTGTATGACTTCCTCAAACCACGAGAGAGACTGTTGCAACTGGGATATAACAAATTGTAATCAGCTTTTGGTTGTCATCTCTGTAATTAGTGATTTACAGCAAGTGAAAACATTGTCTGAGAAGACAAGACTGCGTTGGCACTAAATGACAGAAAAGATCATTATCAAACAATCACAGCTTATATTAATAAAGAGGAAGATGTCTCATTTCTTGACTTCTTTATACATCTAATTGAGCTGCGTTCTCATTCAAACAAAGTTACTATTACAGGAGATGTCCAGGGAAGATTTGTGGATCATTTTTTGACATTGGTGGTAGGAAATTCATTAACAAATTAAGGTATTGCAGACTGGTTGGAAACTGGAACAGATGGCCAGTCCACAGGACCACAGGAAGGTATGAGAGACATAAAGGGCTCATTTGTAAAAGCTATTTTGAGAAGTATCCCACCTGCAGGACAACTAATAGCCAGTGAGAATTTCTTTTTATGATAAAATGCTTTTAACTTTATGTCCTTGCCTGGTTTTCTTTTGTGGATGGATTTCTCTAAAAGTCAGACTGACCATAATAGAATAGTCATAACAAAGCCAGACTGGCTGTTCTGGGCAGGTGATAGTAAATACAGAGATGCGGTGAGTCATTTTCCCCAGAAGTGATAGGTGAAGCTCAGTTCTTCCTCTGT
>NW_008601949.1:15272-36572 GCF_000691845.1 Merops nubicus
CTGAAGAGGCACACACCACTAACTCGTGAAGGCAGCAAAAAGGCAGCGAGTTGGGGAACACCATTCATAGAATCTGTTATTATCAAGACAAACCAGGGAACACAGTCGAGTTTGCATGGTTGCCTGTTAAAAATATCAGCATTTTCCCTATAACATGACAACACTTGATCTGAGATCACTGATAGAAAACACAGATCTGGAAACCTATTATGGCATTTTTATAGCCCCTCCCAACAATACAGGTATCCCTTATACAAGTTTTAGGAAAAAAGACTGTGTGACAGACCGGAACCAGGACTGCATATACTAGGATAAAAATATGAATTTTGAAAACCCACAGTGGTATTCTAAATGCTAAAGAGAAGTGGAGTTACTCATGGTTTAACAAAACCCACACTACTAACTTTCTTGGACCACAAATCAATAAAAAAGTACATATGCAGCTCACTGGGTAAGACTCAATTCAGAGAAAAGCAATTAAGACTGATACCCTGGAAAACTCAGGAACATGTCAATTAGCCAAGAAATGGCCTAGCAATGTCTCTGCTATGAATTACCAGAAGACCAGCTTGAGGCTCTTGGGGGACCTTATAGCAACCTTCCAGTACCTGAGAGGGGCCTACAAGAAAGCAGGGGAGGGACTGTTCACAAGGGTTTGGAGTGACAGGACAAGGGGTAATGTGTTTAAGCTAGATAAGGGTAGATTTAGGTTAGATGTTAGGAAAAAATTCTTCAGTATGAGGGTGATAGGTCCCTGGAATAGGTTGCCCAGACAAGTGGTGGAGGCCCCATCCCTGGAGACATTCAAGATTAGGCTAGATGAAGCTTTGAGTAGCTTGATCTAGTTGGAGATATCCCTGCTTATTGCAGGGGGGTTGGACTAGATGAATTTTGGAGGTCCCCTTCCAGCCCAGACTATGATTCTATGACCCTCAGGCCTATTGGTTTGTGGGCTGACATAAAACACAGTTAAAACAGATAAACTTTTCAAAAAATAAGCTTCTCAACCTTCTTTCAAACTGTGGAATGGCTCAGCTATTTCTAAATGCCACTGAATCAAATCCAGTGAAACTTCTAAAAAGACATTGTGACAGTAACCTTCACAGCCACATCCTGAGTGTGTTTTGCTTTTCTTTTTTCCTCTAAACAACGCTTGATCGCACTGTCTGGCCAAACATTAATCAGCTTTCACCAAGTACCAAAGTAATGCCTGCTGCATTAATCCACTACAAATCCTCAAGGTGTAAGTTACACACAATTTAGTATAAAAGGTAAGCACAGGGCTTTCTCTTCACTACAGCTACTACCAGGACAGCAAGTAGAATACAGGTAAGTTCTCATCAGATCCTGATCTAGAAATCTTTTTTCACTGTATGTAACTAATTGCTTCTGAAAAAATAGAAAATGAAGTAGAGAAAGAGCAAATGATAATCTTTCTCCATAAAGACAAGACACATTTTCTGTACAGTTGCTTAGGAAAATCAAATTCCTTTAACAATAAACATACAGATATATCTATTTAGTGGCTTTCTCCTATATTCTCACTGACGTTTCTGGAAGATATATAAAATATACACATATTATTTGCTTTATTCACAGGATGAAGACGCTTAATTGTTACATGCTTTTGTTTTGCTGGAAAGCAATTTGTTGCAATAGCTGTCAGCTCACTAATATTACTATAGCAGTGGAAAGAGAAGAATGTGAATTCTGTATTACAGTGAATGCTACATGGTGCTCAGGATACTGCTTCACAAGGGTGAGAATCTTAAGTTTATTTACAGGCACCAGAATTAAATATTCCAAGTGATGGATAAATAACCCATTTCTTCAGTCCATAATGAACACATATACAGAATGAGCCTTGTTAAAGAACAGGGTGAGTAACTGCTGAGATATTTGACAGGAAAGTAGATACACAGCCAGTCTGAACCACAAAGGGAAGGATGAAAGGATGTTAGTAAAATTCAGATCTTTAACTGGCTGTACACATTATATTTAGACAATATAACTACTTGAAATGGATCTGGATCTAAGTGTCGTGTTCAGTTTGTGGTTGAGAAGGGACACAATAAAGCAGCCATTACGATGCAGACTCCTATATTTTTCCAAATAATTTAAAGAACAAAGCATTTGACCTGCACGATTGTTTGGTGATTGTATGACACAGATTTGCCATATCATTCCTCCTGAAATGAGAAATCTAAGTATCTAGGTGAAATTAGACGAGTCTGATCCAAATCCTTTTGATCTCAGTGGGAATTTCCCACCGGCTTAATGGATTTTCATTGGGTCCTTTATTTTATAAAAATTTGTAATTCTACCCCATAACAAATTTTAAGCTGGGTATTTCCTTCTTGTAATTTTCAGGATCCAGTATATAAATACCCTCCAGTCTCATCTGTCCAGCAAACATGTACTTTCAAGGAGGTTGTGTATGAAACAGTGAAGATTCCTGGCTGTGGCGACCATCCTGAATCATTTTATTCTTACCCAGTAGCTACAGAGTGCCACTGTGAGACCTGTGACACTGACAGCACCGACTGCACTGTGAGGGGACTGGGGCCATCCTACTGTTCCTTCAGTCAGAATGGAAGCAACCAGTGAAGTGTACTTGAGACGGCAGTTTGGCTTTAAACACTCACTTATAAATAAAGATACTGATTGGGCTTAAGTACAACACAACAGGCAAGGCTATTTAGAAACTGCCAAGATTGCAACAAAGATTTTTAAGGCCAAAATGGAGAGCTACTGACTAAACTTCTCCTCAGGCCTTCCCTACTTAGCCCATCAGTTTCCTTTAAACTATTTCTATAGGTCTATAGAATGCTGCTTCCGATTCTTCTGCCCTTGCCTCCTCTTCTTTATTACACCCTCATTCTTTATATTCCTGTATTTCCACTGCTAAGTTCACTTAACTTATTCTATGCTATTCTATACTTTCAAAAAGTTCCCAAGTTCCAAGTATTTATTATCCCATCCCTCCTCAGAATGTACTTATTTTAAAAAAGCCTTGCAGCACTGGTTTTATTACAGCCAACATCTGTGCACTCACTTTCTATTTCAGACTGTAAACCTCTCTTAGCTGAGGTCCTGACTTCTTTTTGGCAAAATATTTCATATAGCCATTACGCTCTGTAAATAACAACAGCATGTTTATTTAAGAGCCAAAAATCTATGTTCAAATGTTGAATGTCACCTGAATTCTTGTGCAAGCTGGAGGACTGTATCAGAATGGAAAATTATCTCACATTATTGGGAAAATTATCTGAAACCTACACATTTTCCTACCAGGAAAATGAAAAGATACTGCTTTTCATGAGAAACAAGCACAGAATGGAGAGCAACTGGTTCACCAGCAGTTCAGCACAAAAGACTTGGAGGTTATACAAGCTAAGTAAGAGTCAGAAGTATCACCTCGCTGTGGAAAAGTGGGAACGTAAGGAGTAGAGCCTACAAGACACAAGCTACTTCCACCACTCAGTTCAACATGATATGGGCCTCAGCCAGGTTATTTCCAGCTCTGGTCAAAGAACTTCAAGCTGTTGAAAAATTGGAGCAAATCTACAGAAGAGTAAAAAGAATGGAGTGAGGCCTAGAAAACATCTTAGGAGAAAAAGACTTAAATAAATGTGGTTGTTTTGTTTATGGGAAGTAACAGGGGTGGAAATTAGTGGAACCTTTTGCATGCTTGAAGACTGTTACAAAGAGAAAAGGAACAGTCAGTTCTCCATGTTCATAGTGAACAGAACAACTAATGAAAGATTCAGAGTAGTCACTGGCAAATCTCCTGAAAGGTACAGAGAGCTAGACACTGAAATAAACCGCCAGGAGGTTGGGGAAGGTAGGAATGAAGGAAGAGAGTGGGGTCTGTGGAGTAGTAACCACTACGGGTCCCCATGAGCACATTGAAACTGTTAGGAATGACAGAGGTAAAGTTAATTTGCCACTGGGCAAGGGAACGAAGCAGATGACCTCTTGAGGTTGCCTGACATGTCTGCTTTTGAGACCCTTACAGACACGTTTATTTAAAGGGAATTTGTCTGCTCTGGATCTTTCTTATAATAGATAAAATATATTTTAACTTATTTTTAGCTTTTTTTTTTACTGAAAGATATTACTTCTCTTAATTTTATTTATAAGATTAATCTGCATGGACATACTCTTTGGTCTAGTGAAGTTTTAAAAGTGGTAAAGTAATAAGTAAATCAAATTGGATCTCACTCATTTCAGTTTTAAACATGAGTTGACTTCAATTAAAACTAAGCATATTATTCATAGCAGGAATTATTCCATTCTGGTTGAAAAAATTTTGAATTAAAACTGCAAAACAGAGTGGCTTGTAGTAAAAAATTATGGAAAAAGATATGTTTTCAAAATATATGTGTAAACACATATATTGTCTGTTATGCATTTTGGAATAATAGAAATAATTCTGTTGCAATCCTGTTACATATGTCTTAATAAACCAATTTAAAAACATAAGAGTCCACCCACTCACTTTACTGTGCTTTAAATTACGCTTTCTACCCCCACTATATTTTTTTTCATGCACTTCAAACACCTATCTGATCCATATTTGCATTATATGACCAAATCGCATCAAATAAAAGGCTGGCATATTTTAGCCTGATTCATTAATGTGATGATGAAATATTACATAGTTTTAAGACAACAGAACTATGGATGAGAATAAAGATAATTAATACCTTATGTAAACTATAGGAACTAGAACCTCTCCAGAGCTGTGTCTACATCCCTGCCACAAATTAGTTCGCATGTGAAAACAAAAATCATCCAGCTCTCATTTCATCCATCACTCCTTTTCACTTTGCAAATTAATTTATTCAGAACCTTAAAGCTAAAACTGTAACTAATGCAGTCAAAGAGTATTGAGGATGATATCAGAATGCTAGCAAAACAATCCTAATCATGCATCACTATAAGCCTCCAGAATCTCACTTTGAATCTCCCACACATTTTAGGCACCTGTGCTGAGGTAAATGCCAAGTCCTAGAGGCTCAAAGATGTAAAGAAAAAGGTGCCCTATGTCTAAGCACTAAACCTGGCCAAGCAAATTATAGTCTTTGGGAATATCTCTTCTGAACACTTTTCTCAACCCCTGTCCAGTAACTAGATATCAGCTCTACTCAAGTCTCTTCCATAACACTGGATTTTTCAAACATGGGTATATCAGGCACCAAAAGCTTTCTGTTTTTCAAAAGATCAGTGAGGAACAGCAAATAAATAATTTACTGAATTTATTTTCCTTTTCTAGTTGTGATAACACAAAAGGCTGAGGAAACATGTAAGTCACGCATGAAGTCTTGCTTGTTAACATCTGTGAGCTTTAAACACATCCCTCCGCTTATATAAAACTAGCATTGATATTCTCCTCTGAAGCAAAATCCATTCCAAATCACATAGATTTTTTAAGTTTGTGGAACAATTACTTGTTCTAGGGCCTGATGGCAAATATTTCACTGTCAGTTGTTACACTGACAGAAATTCAGAAATTCTTACAGAAACCTGGCCTGACTTGAAGATACCTTACACTACCTTTGATAGTTTGTAAGACAGACTTTGACTTTACCTTTTCAAAGTTCACTTTCCATTCAACACCCAATCAGTATCAGTGTAGTCTGAGGTCCAAATCTGCTTTGAATCATCATTATTTAAGAAAAAATATTTATGAAGTAGTTTGTCTGGCCTTTGCCTAGCTCTGTCATGATGAATAAATGGGAACTCTGTCAAAAGGTGAAAGTCTCAGTGTGACATGCTACTCTAAATGCTATATTGGTGGGTAAGCTTTTAGAAACATTGCTAATAGAGTCAGAAGTGGGCCTAACTCTATTGAAATTAATAGCTAAAATGCTTTTGAACATCAATAGAATGATTCTGCCAACAGTGAGCTTTTTAAAAACTGCATATTAATTCTTTTTTTAAAGGCAGGGTCTGCAAAAAGACCTTACAATGTGTCAGACTGTAGCCCCCAGCCTACAGACACTAACTTTAGAGGTAGTAAAAACTAATATGGATGGAACTATCTACTTATTTACCTGCAGTTAAGTAAAATCACCTCTTTTCTTGCATTACTGTGAAAGCAGAAAACCTGGAAAACTATAATTTATAACCCTCTGGCAAAGGTATACAGCATAGAGGCAATACATAGTGTTGAACTGTCCCTTAAAGACATTTGAGAGGGACACTCTAATGTTGTAATTAATTAAGTCTTTCAAATACCCAGATGTATAGATAAACAGTATGAAGATTATTAATCTCTGCTGCCATGTCTGTGGGTGAATTAATACTTTCCATCCTTTACTATGCAGACAGCTTGACCTTGATCTTATGAGTGTCTGTGCCTGTTGTACTTGAAGCTCTCCAGGCACCAAGATAGGAACATGAAGTGCAGCAGCAGTATTCATAGTCCGTGACCATTTAATCCAAACTGACTTTTTAGGTAGACAGCACACCCTCATTTTACAGACAGAGAAAGAAATACACACTCCTCACCTTTAAGCCATTAATAAAGCGTCAACATATTAGCATCACCCCACTGTTGTCAATGCTCAGCTATTATTCTCTAAATTCTGTAGATAATTTCTCTTAGCTTAAAACAGGTTTACATTTGCCTTTATAATTTTGTCATGTAACTGGGATCCCTATTTTTTACCATAAGCAACAAATATAAATGTCCACTCCTTGTGTTAATCCAACTGATGAATAAGAATTTGTTAGTCATTTACAAATCCTCAGACAAATCTGGCCTGACACAGAGGTAATTACAAAGAACAGGTGGACAACAGGAATGTCAGGAATCTGGGTGGTACATATCAAGTTAAGGCTGTACTTAACTTGGGCTTTTTGACTGGGAAAGGGAAAGACAGTCAAGAGTGGTATTAATATGCTACACTCCTTCACCCCTCCACTTCTGCAAGTGCAGTTTACTTTGTCAGTATGCAATATTTAGCTGAACACTTCATTTTCCTTAAAAAGTATAACTAGCATCTTAGCTGAAACCAAAAAACAACAGCAAACACAGAAGAAAAGGGCTAAGCATCTAATCTGAAAAATTCATTTGAAGATGGCAGCCTTGAGATTACTGGCTCCCCTTCACGTGGGCAATGACATCTATAAAAACTTTCTGTGTATCTCATGTTTCTCTTCAATTTATGTTATTAGCTAAGGCTAATCAAAGCCTTGGTCTTTCATGTGACTTATACTGATAGACATTACAGCAGCTCACAAGGCTACAGTCTCTGGGAAATACAGCAAACGAGACAGGAGCAGGATTAGAGAAAGGACATATTTTCACGAAATCAAATGCCAGTGTTTCATTATGTGTAGGTGGGGAAGAGAATGAATTAACTAGCTATGCTTCACAGTCATTAACCATTAGTATTCCTTCATGTAGCAACTCTAAGATACAAGAGGTAAAGTCTTACTGCACAATCATGATCTCTTAATTCACTGAAAAAAATACTTGGGCCATTCAGATGTATTACTTATTCTGCATGAGAAAGGAAGGTAAATTCTGGATCTAATTTCTTTGGACTACATTCAGCTAGAGTTATGTACATTGAACAATAGTAAAAAAAGAGATATTCAGTCAGAATATGAACCAAACCCCTAAATATATGTCCTTCTTAAGATGCCAACATTCAAGACATATAAGGTAATCTAGTGCTATCCAAAGGCTTGTAGACAAACCTTTGAACAACTTAAGGAGTCCAATTTTTCCTATTGCTTCACGTTTACAATCAAAGTTTCATTCAAAAATTAACTTTCATTATCTCCTTCTCTCCTTATACAGTATTGGCAAGTCTTGATGCTTTTATCAATGCTGTGGGAATTCCCAGTCAAAATAATATGATAACAAAGAAAGAGCTTAAGAAATTACAAAGAAAACATTTGGATCAGACACTGTCCAAATTTCTGTCACAGGGAGGCAAAGGGCAAAGAGTTACCCATCAGGTCTATGCCCTGGAATACTTGTCTTTTTGAACAGGCATTTGGGATCATCAACAGCTATGCAACACAAAAGTAGGCTATGCACTTCAGCTAGCCAAACAACTGTGAAATAATAAAGACAGCTTAAAATTAATTCTGCTCCCGCTTCCAAGTAGTACCAAAGACAGCTCTGCCAAGCAATGGATCTGGCCAATCTGTTAAACTTCTTTCCTATACTCCTTTTAGAATAAATATCTGAATCTTCATGAGAATTCAAAATCATATGTGAGCTGATGCTTTAGATGGGAGACTGATTTATACCATCAATGTGAATGGATACAAAATTTACCACACTGGCTTTGTATATGCAATCTCACCTTAAGACAAGTAGATTCTGATCTACAAGTATCTGGATGTGTTCATGTACTTGGATTATTGTATCTGGAACTCAAAACCACTTTACACTGTGATGCTTAATTCAGGGACATTGTTAAATGTTAAAATGTTAAAGCACAACCAAATGAATTCCTGTCTATACACAATCCAGTTACACAGTCTTTGTTAGTCAACATGTACAACACATGAAGGACTGCTATTTTATTATTTCTCTAAGCAGAGTGCAGAAACTACCTTGTCAAATTCCAACAGCCAGCTAATAAATTCATTAGAGATAATGAAGGTGCAACAGTTTGCCAAAGATTCAGTTCATCCCAACACAAGCCCCAAACACCACTTCTAAGAACAAGCACTGTAGTTAATGAGAAGTGTGTTGTCTGGAATGATCTCATGGACTCATGAGAACCACTCGTAGAATATTTATTTTCTTCTATTTAACAGTATAATATTTTAGAATATTTATTTTAAGTATATTGGGATAGCTGGTGTGACTACAGAGTATTCTGATGGAGCATCTGAAGAAAATTAATTTAGTTTTGCCTGTACTGTGTAGACCAATATTGCCTGAATAAGCAAAAATGAAACAGCATGAGAGCAAGTCTGGGAGTGAACAACATTACATCAGAATAACTAAGCATCAGTTATGAATGTCAATGCTTTGGGGGTTAAATACCCAAGGGTTTGTGATGCCCTTAAATAATTCAGTCCAAGTCCTTTCAGTAGATGTCTGATTTATTAAATATTCACTAACACTTTGAAGACTGGAATAGTGTCAGATCCAAAATTAGAAAATTTCTTTTTAATATCACTCTTGCGCTAATTTCTGACATATTATTTCAGGTTATTTGCCACATCTCAAACTAGGTAATATTAACAGCATAGAAAAGGATCTTCCCTTTCTTGATAACTCAGTGCATCATATGAAAGAATCAGCCAGTTGTGCTTTTGGTATACACAGACCCAGTGACTTCAAAATGGGAAAACTGGATGTGCTCAAGGATATGGCAATCAATTAGGGAGATTTCAGGACCTCCCAGCCTCTCACTCTAACACAGCTACATAAAACCCCAGTCTGAAGCACGATACAATTGGTAGTATTACTATACTATGCGAGTCTTTTAAAAATGTATCCTCATACTTGATGTGCAAATAAAATAAAAGCTTATTGCCATGACAAAAGGAAGAACATGGGATAAGTATCAAATTTTAACTCTACTAGTAGATGAAAAGAGCCTAATGTAGACCTGCCAGGTTTTGAAAACAAACCACTGAACTAGGAAATCCATTCAGTCTTGGTATGACATCACTACATGAATCCTTATTACGTTATACGGCTCAAAAAACATGCAAACAGCTGTTCAAAAAGCACTGAAACAAGGTCTTTCACACATCAGGAACTTTGTGTCATAATCAGAGTCTCCTGCTTGAAATATGTCACATTCTGCCAGTGAAGTCTGTGGTAGGCAAGGGATTTCCTGCTTACCTCACCTCATTCTTTATGAGTGCAATTTAGTTCTTTTTTCAGTTTGTGAGTTATTTCCAAGTAGATCTTGGTAACTGCTTTGCTTACAATGGATAATGCAACCCAGCAACACTACAAAGCAATATGCCTTAGTCACATTTCTTCCTCATATCAATGAGTCTAAGATGTCTGAAGGAGAGGTATTCAAGCAACAGATATTTCAAACTCATCTTAAATTTCACATCAGTGGAGTTATACAGCTGGTGAGCAATGTACAGCACAAGCTTCTTCCCAAAAGAAAGAACAGCAAGCTATTTACACCAGACCAGCCTTTTTTATCCCTTAAACTTTACCTACACGTGTTGCTCCCCAAATCACCTAAATCTATCCCTTTCCCCACCTTTGAGTCTTCCTCTAAACATCCCATAATAAGCCCTATCCAATTTCAAAACACTCTTCCTTCTGCATCTCATAATTCATCACAACAAGGCAGCGATCTCTCCCAGTCTGAAAGGTGCTCCAGTGTTGACTCATCTTGATGGGGTTTCCCACGTGGAAACTGGTGCTGAGGAGGTCCTAGACAGGGGGGGTCCTTTCTCCAAGCCCTTATTTTGGGTTCCTGCCATGCCCTTGTGCCTCTGTGCTCCTCCAGGCTTACAGAGATGAGCCTTTGATAGGCCGACAGCTCTCCTGTGATGGGCCTGGTAGTAGCTGAGCAAAGCGTTACTTTGGCACTGCCACCATCCATTGTCTCTCTGTGCTCCTTTCTGAATGTGCAGAAGGGCTTTTATCACAGAACCTAACAGACATGAGCAATAATAAAGCTGAATATTTATGAAGCATCAGCTTCTGCTATCCACACTTACTCAGAAGTCAAATTAAAAATGCTAGGTGCCATCTGTTTATTAAACACAGGTCTGTGTACAGTCTCTCCTGTAAAGTCAAGCAGCAACCCCACCTAGGTCTGGTTAGGCTAGAGCCCCATCATGGTTTATAAATTTTCCCTGTTGTTTAGCAAAGTTCCAAGAGAGGAACAATCTCTGTTTGGCATCCATAATGCACCAAGGATTGGTGGCCAGACAAATCTTACTGCCCTTTTGCTCTCTGAATTGATGCCAAAGATTTCAGGTTGTGTAAAGCTTTTTAAGGCTTTCACATAAAAACAAATCAACCAACTAACCTACTTATTTGGGTATTTCATATTTGTATTTAGAAGTTTTAATAAAACCACTGCTTTCCTCTTCCTTTCCTTTCCACATTTTCTGGCTACTGATAGTAGGAGAGAGGCATTTGTGCACATTTTTCATCATGATATTGCCAGCAATTCACACCTACTCTGTAGGAAGTGTTTTGAAGAGCAATTCCAGTTGTTTTTTCATGTCAGTAACTCTGCTCTCATTCATCTCACATGATAAGCATCTAAAATTATGCCTCCTTTTCCAAGTTGTGTGCATAGCATTATGCCCACCTTATTAAAATCTGCCGATTAAATGTTTCAGTATAAATATATCCAGTTATTCAGTAGTTTTGCTCTAATACTAGCTGGATGCATTCTCACTTTGGGGCACACGTAATGCCACACAGGTTTGAAAGTCAAATTTTCAGTAATTGATAAATGGCAGTGATGTTAGGTATCGAGAACCATCATCAGTCATCTTCTGTTTAAGATGCTAAGTGGATTTTTTCAGTACTGCCTTTGACTTACATGCACAACAGCACGTGTCTTTTCAAAAAGTCCTCATCTGAAGGACATATGGCAAACACCAGTTAGCACATTGTAAAACTATGAAATGCTCATATTATGCAGTAAAGAAGACATCCTAAATATCTTCTGAAGGATGTACAATTCTCTTTCTCTTTAAAAAAAAAAAAAAAAAAAAACATGTTATATGAGTAACTCACTCCAGATCAGAAAAAATTACAACAGTCTATAAATAAGCTTTCACTGGTATTTTTAAATGTTTCTTTAGCTAGCCTTCCCCCTCTGCTGAGTACAACACTGAGTCTATTTTACTGCTGTTTGAGCAAGAATCACAGAAAAAAAAGGGAACGGATTTTATATTGCAACAAGAAAAAATGCACATGTGAGCAATGAAACTCAAAGTCTGCTTTCAATGTAGAACAAAAGATAATTTTCCCTTTCACCTCTTCAGCTCAGGCAGCCTTCAGCATTTATTGAGCTCAACGTTTTGATTTCAAGTGATGTTTTTCTTTACCTGGATGAAAATGACCTTTATGTGGCACCTCCACTAAAGTAAAATTCACTGAGAAACCAAGGCCAGACAGATTTTCTGGTGAACACTTGAATTTCCAAAACAAATCACCCTGTAATTCATTGCAAGCAATACTTTCAGGAACCCAGCTGTAGTTATCTAAATTAAAATCTCCACAAGTCAGGTTTCCTAAGTCTAATTTACTCTTTAGTACACTAATGTGTCCTCAGGTAGCTCACTAGAATAAGCCACGAGTCTGTGTAACAGTTGCCTGAAGTTAGGCTCTTAAATTCCATCTAACTTGTAAGACTGTTCCTGCATTGGAACAGTCCTGCCTAAATGCATAACTGTTTTATGAGAGAGATAAACTCTAAATGACAAATGGGCTTTTCAGGACCCACCCTTCTCATTTGCCTACTTCAAATTAACAGCAGCAATGAACTCATGCAAATCAAAGGCCTTGTACTTAGGTGTGAAACTCAGTTAGAGGTGGCTTCCCACTATCTTCAGGACATAAGTATCCTGAAGTCTATTCAACTCCAGTGTAATTGAAGACCAACTCTGGGCTATGACCCTTCCAGGAAGCTGAGAAGGGATGAAATGGATCCAGCTACTTATCATGGGGGAATGCTTTGATATCAAAAATCTGCAAATGTTTGAAAACAAAGCAGACTTAGGAACAATCAAGTGAGGATTTATTCGTGAAGTGCCATCTACAGGACTGTGTGTTTTTCCAGGTTGTATAAGTGCTGTTAAGTTTCTATCACAGGCATCTAAGCAGCTGTTTTAGTTGCTCTGAAAAGCTTTACACAAAAACGATACTGTATGTCCTTTCCAGAAAACACATAACAGCTAGACCAAGCATACCACTGTTAAGTGTAATGCTTAAGAAAGATAAAAGGAAATCAATTTAAAAAGGAGAAAAACTGACCAAACAGCAGAAAGAGAATATCTCTGACCTCTAGTGATTAACAAAGAAATTAAGACTCAACCTTACATTGTTGCAGATGTGTAAAATCTCATCCTAAAATCTATTAATAGAGGGCTAAAACAAGCTACAAAACAGCAGAAGCTATTTTTTTCTCATTCTTTAATGCAGGTAAGCTTGCAGTTCAAAGAGCATGCCCAGTCTGAGGTTTCACGCTTGGATTACAAGGTTTCTCAGAAACTAAAGCTACATAGTTAAAAACTTAAAAGATTGACTCTGCATTCCACAGAGCAGAGTAAACCAGATTCAGCAACAAATGTATAAACACAATGCACACATACCACTTCTGACACTCCACAGCACACTCATGTAAAATCAAGAACATATTAAAAAACAAACAAAATAAAAAACTTCAACAACTGTAACATTTGAAACAACTGTAGTATCAGATATTCTGATTAAAAAAAAAAAAAAAAAGAAATCCTGCCTATAAGCAAACTACCCTTCAGTTTCCAGAGACATACTCTTTAAGTGCACACGGCAAAATTCTCCTTAAACACGATGCTACAGTATTCTCTGACATTAAACATAACCCAGCACTAGTCAGAAAAAGTTAGTTTCCTTTTATTTCAATGAACAGGGAATCTTGCCCTAGGAATCTTTCACTGATCCTGCCAAAGACTCAGAAAGATTGAAAGTTTCCATGATCCTGGAGTGAAGGGAATTTTCCTTTGAATTCCCATAGGCCTTTTTTAGGTGTCTTATTACTCATATGCCCTACCCCATGTAATACTGTGACGCATCTGACAGAAGAAAAAAGGAAAGATAAAGAATATTTGTCAGCAGTTACGTTAACATCAAATAGTAAAATGCATGGAAAAGTGATAGTCTTTCATGCTTTTATAGATAATAGATACATGAAGAATCCTGCTGCACAAATCATCAGCCCTGGTTGCTAATCTAACTGTATAATTGCTCTTTGCAACTTTTTACTGACTGTTCCTTCTCCATTCATTAACCATAAGCTATTTGCCATTGCTTTCAAGGCTCATTTTTATAGATCCTTCCTACCTCTCATCACCTATCAAGTATTTAGAAGCTTCAAAACCAGCTATAGGGATAGCTTTCATCACCTAGTTGTTAATTTTTGAGACAAGCACTTCTGTACTTTCTGTCGAGCTGGCACATCCAAAAGGCACTTTTTGGCTTTCCTTTGTATCTTTTCCTAAAATTCTCCTTTCTTATGATGCCCATAAGAAAAATATTGTGGTCTATGAAAACAGATATTTCTCCTGTTGATCAGGAATATTAAATTGTCTCCTTGATAACCTGTCTATAAGTTCCTTTGTGTTATTTTAAAGCCATGAATTATTTATTCCTGTTGATAATGCTTTAGAGGTTGATGCTTTATTCTACCTCTTATGACATCTTGACAGACATACAGGTGTCCCTCTGAAGTAAAGGGAAAGCACTCACCAAACCCACAGACTTTGATATTTTCATCTAGAGTAGTGTAAGCACAACTCCACAAGATGGCATTACATTACGCCCAGGTGGAGGAATACGAGGCACCAGCACACACTCACTCGACTGCTTAATTTCAGGGAGGATTCAGTACTCACCAAACCATCTGTAAACAGCCAGCAGGCAGAAACCTGACATCCTACAAAAAGGATTGAAAATGCAGAACAGTAAAAACTACAATTTTTCCTTTTAGCATATTGACTTCATAGATGATATTTATAAAAGCCTGCTGTGAATTTGTCTCCTGAGAGTCAAATAAATTCCTCTCAAACTACTCCAGAGCAGATGACCTGTAGTCTCTCTGCAGTAGAAACATGGCATTATGAGATTTCAGGGGCATCACACCAATATTAAGACTATCTTCTCAGAGGGTGAGCAGGATAATCTAGGTAGCTAAAACTATTCCAGGTCTCTAATTCTGCCTGTGCTGTTTTCAGATAAAGCAGATTTGTACAAAGCTGTCACTTGTCAGAATCAGCAGCACAGTGTGCACTAAACTCCCAGTGCCAGGGAAGTCTCATACCTCCAAATAATAAAATAAAAGGGCACTAAAAACCCTAACATCATCCACTTCTTTCCCAGGTATCAAGTGATGGGAGTATCTATTAAAACAAATACCTATGGCAGCTTCTGCTTCGCTGTTAGCTTCATCTGATACACTGCAGGCCAGATCTGATTCAAGCCACCTGCTGACTTCAGTGGGCTCTGGATCAAGCCTTAGCTGAGGAAGACTTTTCAGTTACCTCTTTAACAAGGCACTCAGCTGATTAACAGCTGTCCTGCCTGCTACTCTAATGGGAATGCTTTTATTTCTATGTTTCTCAGGTCAGCAGATACACTTGTGTAGTGAGAAAACTTTAAAGAGAAGCTGTGTAACTGCAGAAGCCACTTTTTCTACTTGTGACAGTACAGCTTGACCCTTAACTTTTAAAATTGGGCAATGGCAACCAGAAAAAAAAATTGATATTTTAGATGTAGATGTTGAATAGGATTTTTTGTTTGGTTTGTATTAAACTACCAATACAAATACTGCTGCTCAGAATACTGTTACATCTTTAAAACAGAAAAGGTGCTTTTCACAATGGCACGACATCATGATTTAAAGTACCTCTAAAGATGAGAAGTAAATTGGCTGATATTACTTATTCCCTTTGAAATTACCCATGTTGCTTGTCACACAGAGAACTTTCCCTTTCCAAACCATTTTTTTTCTGCTTTATCACACAGTTGATGTTGCCACCAATAGCAAAAGAAACAGATATTGTCCCATCAATTATGCATCAATGAGTCAACAGTGTGTTTCCCCAGGAAAGATGGGACAATCACATCCCTTATTTTAATTAACATGCATAAGAGAACCCCTTCTGCAAAGAAAAACTGTTGGCTGTGCCATCTCAGCATGCAGACATGGATCACCCAGTTAACCAACTCAGAAAGAACTCAGATCCTCCTTTTCCAAAAGGCACAAGTCCCTGGCACCACAGCTAACAGATTTCACTTAACTGGCAACACCCTTGGAATGTAACATGAATTCACACTAAGAACTGAATCGTGAACAAATGGAGCAATGGTCGCTCATTCTAGTTCCATACATCGATCAACACATGTATTTGTAGAATTAATAAATACAGTTTACAGAGGCTTTAAGAATAAAATGCATGCTAAAATTTCATTCGCTCTGAAGAAAGTTGTAAGTAAATCTACTTTTCATTACATTGAAAAATGTGCCATTTCTTCAAAAGTAACAAAGTGACACAAAATAAAACATGTTCTATATATGAGCAAGCAAGGACTACAGCTAGCAGAAATATAGCCAGGTATAATCTCATTCCATGTTTATAACAGACATATTCCAGCTCAGCAAGAAGTTCACTGTTTGATCCAGGAATTATTTTTTTTTTAGACTATTAATAAATATGGGAAATAAAATTCAATGGTGTTAAAGGTCCCTTCTGAATTTATAATCTTTGATTCTATGAGCCCATTTACATCTGTGAATGGCAATTTAAAAAAATCAGTATGAAATTCAAACATTCTATACATTAAAAGTACACTCCTAGTACTTATGGGAGTCCTTTTTTTCAGTGGCAACCAAGGTTAACCCTTCAGAAAGAAGGCAGTTGCTTATACCTTCCTTGAAACCTTTTTTCAATAGTTGGAAATAACTGCAACAGAAGAAAGGTAAGAGAATTCGGCCCACATTATTACCTTCGAGCAAAACAAGGTGATGTGCTGACATTTCTTTCCCTTTAACAACATAAATTAGAAGATATTATCTCTCTCCTGCAATTGACGTTCAAATGAGTGACTGGGAACACAATGGAAAGTGTAATTGCATGGATAACACATAGTTAGTGGAGTAAAAACTGGGAAATCTTGTCTAAGTACTGCAGGCCAATCCAAATTGTCTAGCTCATTTTGTAAAATTCCACCCACACAGCTCAGTAATTTGAACTGAATATTTGGTTGCAGGTTCACTCTAATTACACTCTTTAGGCTTTTCTCAGTATCCTCAGAATTCAGAAATAAATAAATTTGTCTGTTCAATAAATATCAACTCCTAACTGCTTTGATTGCTGCATATATGCAATGGACTTTTAAATTGCAATTTTAACCTGACCCCTCTTTTTTCTGTCCCCACTCAACACCATGATTTGGGGGGCGCAGGGAAGGGTTTTACAGAAAATCGAAATACACTTATTTCATAAAGATTAATTTATCTCTACATCTGAAATGAAACAATAGTCAGAATGGTCTGATGACACTAAATACTGTTTCCCAAATTTTAAGCATAGTCAGTTTAAAATCCCATATAAAATGAAACATTCAACTTCAAATCAGAAATCTACCGCTAAGCAACTGCTTTGGTTTTGTGATGTGACACCATGACATCACTGACAAGAACTTCCCCAAATGTGCACAGCAAAGAGGTAATTGTGACCATTTATCAGCTGATAGTCAAGACTAAGCAGGTTGCTCTTGGAGACCACAAAGTAACACCTTACACTACAGAACATCAACATGTGACATGTAGACACAGTTAGTCTGTAAGCAAAAAGTCAGAGGTTCCGTCACCTTCATCCTTGTAACGGGTTTTGTGAATGTATCTCCAGAGTGTTAGAGATGGTTCCTTTGTGTTCTTGGCCCTCTCCCTTTGTGAACTACAGTGACCAGAAGAGAGGGTGTAAAGAGAAGCTTTGCACACTGAAATGCAGTTGCTGTCAAAGATTCCTGCATGTAGAGAAATTATTCCTCTGCACTACCTGCTGCCAACAATTGCTTTTCACTGCTACAAAGAGCTACTGCCTTCTACTCAAGGGCAAGACTTTGAGGAAGGGAGACTTACCTGAATGCAGGATTTGCACATTTTAAACCATTTGAGATGTAGGCTGTTAGTACAATGTTGTTGTTGGGGTTTTTTTTCTCCACTTCAGGACATACATTATTATTACATGTCAATTTAAACTTGTCTGCTTCAGTATGTGAGCCAAACTAGAGTTGGTGAGCTTGTTCTTAACCCTGCCTCTTATATCTTGTTATCTCCAAACTATTTTCCACTTGCCACCTTGTGTTTTCTTGAAGCAGTTGTTCTAATAAAATAACAAGAGTATTTATTGAGTTTGATACAACCACTGGCCTTATCTAATGTGTTAATTCTTGCATGCCTATATTCCGGGCTCTCAGTGTTCATAAAATTATGCAAAAACACATTTAAAAAAAAAGTGCACAGTTGGTGACCAAGAAAATAATCTGCATCCCCAACTCAACAATTTACTGCTACTTTGTAAACCAAAGGAAAATCAAGCATTGTACTGGATTTTCTCATACTTGCTTCCTAAAGTTGAAATGTATTACTTCCCTGCTGTGATCCCTGTTTTGAGAAACCAGTGTACCTTGACTGCCAGAAGAACCCAAGCCAGATTTCTCATACATTATAACTTTATCAAGTGAAATTAACCACACTTAATTAACACAAAACCACACTGAAAGCAAACTGTTAAATACAAGTCTGACCTAACTTCAGAGGACTCACACTGATCCAAGCACAGTACACAGTGACCATATTTCACTTCACAAAATGAGCTTGCCCCTCCTTCAGCAATGAACCACCAAAAGAATGTAACACTGTGTGTAGTACAAGTTACCTCATGGGAACAGCCACAGAACAAAGCAGACACTTCTGTGAACTTCACTGTGTTACACCACTCCAAAGAGCTTGTGGCTACTAAAAGAAAAAGTACTTACAGAGACACAATTACAAATCTGACAAACACACAAAATATGGACTTATGAGAAGATATTCTATCCTGAGACAGAAAACTGTGCTTCCATTGCATGTCCCATACTTGAGAAGCCACTAATCTGAGGTAGGATGAGCCTGCACACTGGGGTCTTTCAAGCCTTTCTGTGTTTTGAGAAGACAGATTAAAATCCAGATTCAAAGCATCTCTCCAGTCAGATCAATACATAACAATATTGTAACAATTCCAGCAGATAATTTCCAAGACGTTAGAAGATATTAACAAAACAAAGTAGCCCTCTGAGGGAGAAATTTTCTCAGCCTATGTCACTCCTATTTGCTGAACCACTTTCTGGACAGGTTTCCTAATATCCATGTGCTTGCAACAATAGAACAGAAGAAAAAACAACATTTTTTTTTTTTTTTAAATTTTTTTCAGTGCAGCAATTGACACACAGAAGTTGCAGCCCATAAATGTAGCTCCTGGCTGCAAAAATTAAAAATTGCACTTGCATATCTGACTTATACTTTCAATAGGACACTAATAAGAGATTAAGGATGTTTGATACTCTCAGGACTTTTACAAGGACCTCCTAATATTACAAATTTTCACATAAAGCATTAGAAAGTAAGCAAATGCATGTTTATCATTTAGAATAAGAGTCAGAGACTTCTAAACATTTTCCACTCATCTTAGTACAGTACTGTAAATAGGCTGCATCCACATAAGATGCATAAGCTTCAAAATAAGGGAAAAGAAAGCAGTAAAAAACAGAGATTGCAGAAAAGAAAAGGAAATTACACAAACAGAAAATAACATTTTGGTCACAGTCCATTAAAGTGAATAAATAAGGAAATGTTCCAGTGGTATGTTTAGATATTTAAAATTACATGAATTCAAGAAGACAAATGGCCCAAATGTTTGTCTCCTATAGCTGGAGGATAATAAAGACAGGAAAACAAAACAAAGCAAAGCATGTATAGAAGGGAGAATATTCATTTCAAATGTCTGAAACATCAGCCTTTTACTTCTCCCCATCATAACCCTGAGTTTTTTTCATAATTCCCAGTTAGCATCACTACACAATTATGAATATTTTCTAACTAAAATTAATGTATGTATCTCAGTCTTACACACATGTCTAAGCACAAGTGTGGGCTCTGTGAGCATCTCCCAGCTCCCAGATCCTGCCTGCAGAGGTGGCCACCACCCCATTCTTCTCTTTCAAACAAACCCAGGCACAGTAAGAGCTGTCAGAGACCACACCAGGCACACTGCAGAATGCTCCTGGCCTGCAGTGTAGACAAAATCCTCTATTGCCTGTATACAGACATTAGCACAGTACACTGACAATAAAAAATGGATACTAACAATCAAAGCATGAATAGACAAGTACAAAGCAATTCAATTGCCTGAGAATGGCACAAAGCTGTTCCAAAGAAACAAATAGAAGAAAAATTCCTGAACAGTGTATTAATGATTAAAGGTCAGGAAAAGCGTGAATATCCCAAACATAAGTTGATTTAAATGTCAAATAATTTATTTTTCCACATTAACTGTGTTTATCACAATAAATTTACATTATTGACACAAGAAACAAAACCTTTGATTATGATAGCAACAAAATTCTTAAAAGACAAGGAATACTTATATCAGCATTATTAGTGGGGAAATGCAGAATTTTGTCAGAAACCAACCAGCAGACTTACATGCTCCCAGTACCCCCAAGACAGGCAGGAGAAAACCATTACAGATCAAATTAGAGCAGGTAATTATTGTGAAGCTAAAATGCAACTCACCCACAGAAAAAAAAAACTTTAAAAGAGCATTTGAAGTTGGCAATGAAAAGAGCATAATATTAAGATGTGAATAAGTAAACCCAGCTCATGGTATGAGCTGCCTTAGCAAACCCTTTGAGGATATTCTCCAATAATGTGTTCAGAGAGAGTGAAAAAAAACCTGATTCTGGAACCCTGGAATCTCAAAGCACCTCATAACTGAGCATGCACCGTGGGCCTAAAGCAGACTCCAGCTGATCCCAAGAACCAGAAATAAATATATATAAAAATCACTCTCTAATGTAAAAATAGAAGGGATATAAATAAACTTGATTTCAGTAAAGGTTTCATGGCATAACTGTGTCATTTCTATAGGGATTTCAAGGAACCATGGCAATTCCCATAGCTACAGTTTATAGAAAAGCTTGATGTACAGTGAGTCATGGAGCAGAATGCTGTAGAACTGAAGAATACAGTTAGAGAATTTTGTGAAGAGCACAACCTCTGTAATAGAAGAGAACTGAAAAAAAAATCTTGCAAAAAATCTGGCAGATACATTTCTTTTTGGTATACACCTAACTGCACTGACCATTTTAATACCACAACTGTGTTTGAAAAGAAGTTGTGCAACACAGCTGACAGTCAAACATGAGTCAGTTTCTGGCATTCCTTCTCACAGGCATTTCAGGACTCACTCTTCCAGGAGTATAACCAAGCAAGTGTGGTCTATTGATGTGTTAGGAACAGCAAGTTTAGCAAGCAAAGGTATTCCTGCAGCCGGGTGTCCTGGTTCCGTGTAAAAAGG
>NW_008601950.1:0-35669 GCF_000691845.1 Merops nubicus
CCCCCCAAACCAGTGCAATTTTTAAGCATTGTTAATGTTAAAGATGGAATCTGAGTTATGGATTACTGATACTCCCCTGGGTTATAAGGAGGCTGCTTTTCAGAAGAATCCAAACCAAGTACTTGCTTTGCCACCTCCACCTGTGTCATTTTAAAGTAATATCATGGGTCTAGTGAAGGGTTTCATGAATCATTCGTTAACCCTACAACCTACCCATTCCTCATTTCCATTGACAGAACCATCCACCTGAAAAAGAAATCATGGACGAAAGAGAACTCTCTAAACGAACAAGGAAGAGAACATAGTTAAAGAAAAAACTAAACGTTCACAAAATGAGATCTATGCCCTTGTTTCCAAGTCCAGCTGTGCTCATACAGACTAGGGAATAGTTATAGATTCCTATACTAACATGATGCTCAGGGCAGACAAAAAAAAAAAAGGAAACTAATTTCCCTGGCAACTCAGTTGTTACTAGTGTGCTAAGAAGTTACTTCCTCCACTATTTGTGAACACACCTAATCACTGGGGCACACCATAAGATTGAAAAGTCTCTTCACTGTAAAGAAAATTACCATCCTTAGCCTCCATTAGTTTATCCCTAATAAGAAATACCTGAATTACTAATAGACCCAAGCTGTCATCATCTCAGACTTCTGTGATGGCTCTTGTGTCAGAGGTAACAGCCTTGATTTACCATTAGTCACATCTAATAGTGCACTAATAACTGTGTGTCCTAAGAGCCACACATTACTTTCCATTCCCATTAAGAAGATTGTAACTTCTGAGGATAGAACTGCTGACACAGCCTAGGTTTCTAGCGTTTGGACATACTTTCTGTTTTCCTCTGTTTATTCCATCAGCAATAGTAGCCTTGTAAAACATGTTTTCAAAATTCCTGGACTTTCATATCTGAACTTTTTGGCAGCTCATGCCATGCTAAGAGCAAAAGTCATGGCAAGGTATGTAAGCAGGGTCTTACAGTTTTCCTTTACAATTGTATCACAAAAGTAACCAAAAGTCCAATATCTACCAGGCCTTCTAGACAAATTTAACCCATGACACATGAAGACAGGGGTCATTATTTTCGTGCAGGAGTTCCTGTACTGCCTTAAAATGTCATCTAAGCCAGCATCTGGAACCAGCAAAGCAATCCTACAAATAAGTAGTCCTTCTCCATAGATGATGTCAAGGGTTACCTCCCTTTTCAAGATATGTAGTATTTCAGCTGGAGCTCTGAAAGATTCTGCAGTCCTCTGTGTAAATGTGGTAGAGGCAAGTCTTGATCTGTATTTGCTAAGACTGGAACTGAATTTTATCTCTTTTAAATACCAACACATGTTGAAGACCAGCTGAAGTGGCCACATGAATATTGTCACTGTGGTAAGGGTTTGAGAGGAGCATTGAAATGCACAGTTTATAGTGTTTGAGAACTTTGCAAAAGAAGATTGTGTTATTGATGGGGTTCCAGAAGTCAGAAGACAGTTTGGGGAAGGCATCATTGCCTTTTCACCCTGACTGACTCTCTTACTTCCAGGCAGAGCTACTGAGTATTATACCAGGTGTGATTTTGATTGTTCAAAGGATTATTATGAAATTTTCATTTATTGCTGCAAATGTACAATGCTGAAAATGACTGCAGATGTAAATCTTATGTTGGTTTGCTGTCTCTTCCCTGCCAGAAGCAGAAATCAGTCTTACAGAATCTTGGTGCTTTACCGGCCAGTGTGTATCTATTTGTTCCTCAAAGCTTTTTTCCCTATCAGTGAGCATAATCTGAGTCATAATTTTTCCCCTTTCCCCCTCTGAATTAGGCACATTTTATGGATAATTTATGGATTAGGCACATACTATGGATCATAAACAATTCCAGCTTAAAATGAGGCGTTCATCTTTATCGCTTTAGCTTACCTGAGTATTCTTCACAATTTTATTTACAGTTCACAATCAACTGAAACAAGATGCAGTTAAAGGTTGTCAAATATGTAATTTATGCTGTTTAAAATTTGTTGCTGTCACTCTTTTCCTGTAATATATTATTTTTTCAATGCTTCTGATCCAACGACCACACAAGCCAATAGGAGAATTTCCACCAACTTCAGTGAGCTTCAAATAAAGCCTTGTATGCCATGATATAGGTGGACATTTTATCTAGGTACACGTAATCAAAAGATTACTAAAGTTTTCATTATCTGAGAATTGTTTGGATTATGTAAAATGAGTTTGGTCTTATAGTGGCTGCCTTAGGAAATTGAGAATGTTTAGAAATAACCCAAACCATAACAAAAATCCCACTGTTGCTGTGGTTACAATTCCATTTCTGCTTGCAGTAGCAATACTGGACTAAAACTTGCTACAATATGTACTTTTAATTAAAATCACAGCAATATAATTTATGAACCCCAGGGCACCTGGGCTGGGGGAGGTGCTGAGAGCAAGTCATGATAATAAAATTCCATTAGGGTCATTGAATTCAGTGTGAGCCACAAATAACAAGATCAGCTTAGAAAACTGTCACTGGAAGAAAATGCTGATAGTGCTTGATATGGGATCAGTGTAATTTTTGCTATAAATTCACATTTTTCTATGGTAATTTTCCCTTCCCCTTCTAAGTCTTCTACCAGAGTTCACCTAGGAGGGATGAACTCACTGTGTCAGTCAAGCTTCTCTACATCAGCAGCTTTATCAGCTCTTGGTGACTTGGTGTAACCTTAAGTATTCAGTAACATTACTGGGAAAGAAATGAGTGCAATCCCTCCCATCAGAAAAGAAATTCTCTCAACTGTTAAGATTGGGGAAGAGTTGAGAAATTCCTTTGAAATCATTTGTGGTATTTGTTTCTTTTTTTTTTTTCTAAAATTCTTTCACACTTGAGCAGAGGCTACCTTCACAGACATTTATTAATAGAGTAAAAGATGCATTCAGTAAGGCATAAAACAACATCTAGAAAAAGTCTAGTGGTGACTAGAATGCATGCTTCCCATTTTGAACAACATGACTAATGCTCACTACTGCTCATGCTTCTCTATCTCCATTTTAATTCTTGCAGTGGAATACTGTTCTGTGCTGTAAAAACAGTTCTGAACATGATGTGATTAACCTTAGGGTCCCCCCATCCCCTCATCTCAAAGCCCCCTTGTACATGGCCTATGCTTTCTATTCATGTTCAACCACCTGATTTCCATATCATCCCGCTCAGCCTCACAAGCAGCTATTAGCATAACAGAGCTTTAGTGTGACATTGATTGAAGCCAGCACTTGCTGCATGCAGTATCAAAGCATAATTTGCCAGAAATCAAATCTAATTTACTGTGTACTATTTAAATTTCTCAAAAACAAAGAAAAGAAATTTCAATAGAATTATACTAGGTCTGTAATCTTAATTGTTCTTTTTTCATATATTGGGCTTGTCCCCTGAAATCCAAGCAATATATTTCCTTTTAGAGCCATTGTCTTTGACTTTCAAATGTCAATTAAGCAGGAGGTTTTCCACTCTGTTTATTCCAATCCAGTTAATGTTACATCTGAAATAGTAAAGGGTAATAGTCTGATAGGCACAACACTCGGTTTGCTGCTTCATAACAGTTTTTTCAACAGATTCTTCTAATGACCTTAATGTTTAGCTTGAATTAAGCATTAAAGTACCACATAGCTTTAGCAGCTGAAGCATATCAAGCCTGCTGTTGTTTCTCTAACTGTACCTTTTCAGAACACTTTATAAAAATTCACCTGCTTTGAGAGAAGCAATAGTGGCTGGAGTTCAGTTTTGTCCAACATGCTACTGAAGCTGGGCTTTGAGCAAGTTATGATCTCAGTTAACCTTTCTGTAAAATCAGAATAATAATATGTATTTATCTTTATAAACAACATCTACATCTGAAGATAATGAGCTCTCTTTTTAGGAAAATTGAAGAGCCCAAGTGCTTATTCTGTCAAAGCAGCTTTGCTGTCTTTGAGCAGGGTCGTGTTGCATTCTCTGGGGATAATGGCAGTCTTACTGCTTTCATACTTAAGCCTGACCAAGAATTACTCCTGCAATTATTAACTCTTACTTTCAGTTTTCATTTTGCATTATTCAACTAAAACTTGATAGATAAAACTGATATGGTGAAAACATTGTTTAAATGCTGTAAACAATGTCATTTTTATCCAAGGCTGTCTATAAACAGAGCCATAACTAGCTATGACAACAAAGTAGAACAAAATGGGGGTTTCCTTCATTGTAGAACCCCTTCTTTGAATAAATTTAAAAAAAAAAAAAATACAAGGTTTTATTTTTCCAAAATTGTTCTTCATGTTCTTTAAAATTATATTATATAGATTGGCTGAAGGAGTTGGTTTTGTGCTGTAATTAATGTAGTGACTAATAAAAGTCATCTCCTTGTGAGATTAAGAGATTATATTTAAATAAAAGTTCTGATTATTTTTATAGTGGTTTTCTAGTACTTATAGCAGCAGAGCAAAGCTAGGATAGATATTCTTGCATAATCATACATAATTGTTTACTGGAGTCTTTAGAATTCTCGTTTAATAGCTATAAGGCCACAGACTGTTCACCTAATATGGTAAATGCTGGAGAGGACTTGTGTGGTAGGGACAGAAGAGAGCAACATGATCAATCCATACCATTTAGATTATCTGGACTGAGCTACAGCCTTTATTCCTGCCTCTTTTCCTTGTCTCTTTTTGCAAAAGAAAGAATCCTGTATCTGCTCTGAGAAAGGTAAGAGGTGTTCAAAGTTAAGGGTAGGTCAAAAATTAGGAACTAGGACATTTCTCTCTCCTTATTCCTTGATTACTAAATTACCTTAATTTGGTCCTTGGAAAGCCTGCTTAAAGCAACAAGTTCAGTTCACTACAGGCTTCCATGTGTGAGAATATTTCAGATGAACCCTTAAACTTACCTACCTTGCATTTATTCAGTCACGTGATTGGAGAGAGAGGCTCACGGTGATCCCGTACCCTTCTTCCCTCTATTGAGCTGTCTTGGGGTGCTGTCTGTGTAACATACCCACAGTGCACCAAGCAAGCCTAAAAAGTGATCTTGGGCACTGATCGTGATTAGGTATGGTCTGTGGGATGGTCTCCTGGCACCAGGTTTTTAGCGTTATGGTAGAAAGATTATGGTCTAGAGGCCACCCATAAGGTAGACACAGGACTCATGCATGGTTCCTGTCAAATGCAGATAGAACATCTGAAGAGGTTAGAGGTTTTCTGCTCTCTGCACTCTCTGAGGTTGCTATTGATTTTATATTAATATCCTGGGCAATGAGCTTCTATGGCTAAGCAACAAACATTGAACTCAATCACTGCCCTTTATTAAGTGGGTGGGGAGGAACTGTAGAGATACCTTAGTGTAAGGGATGCCTATAGGAACGGAAGCTTCTAACTTGCAGCTTACAGGTCCTCTGTTTCCTGTCTGTCACAATCCGGTACCGAAAGGGCACTATATATATATATATAGACACACATCTGGTCTCAAGACTGATTATTGAGCGTGGTGAGGGGATTTACTCTGTTTCCCCGAGTTAAAGTCACAAACAGCCTGACCCGGTGCCCTTTCGGTACCGGATTGTGACACTGTCACATATGGTGGAATGAACAAACACATATGCTGATTACCACATCACTGTTTTCTGAAACATGTAAGGATTGCATACAGATACCTGAGGTAAAACAAGGTGAGGGAAAAAACTAGTATCTTGCTGCAGTCCAGCACTTTAGGAATAGTACAGCATGAGTTCGAATCCTAGAGCACGCGTAGCAACACCTACGCTCTTACAGAAACCACAAAACACAGGGATGTAAGTGGGCAGCAGCAGGGCACCTACCCTTTCTTCCCTGCCCTTTCAGAAGAGTAACACCTGCAGAGGCCCATGAAAGAGGTGGACACCTCTCTCTCCAAAAAGGCCAAAACCTGTGTTTAGGAGTATGAGGCAGAAGGAAGACTCCTTGTGTTGGCCTCACCTTCTACCTTCTAAACTGATAGTGATTCATGTTTATTAAGTGCTTTATAGTTTTTGGTTTGAGAGTGCATTCCACCAACACTATTTAACTGGTGCTCTTTAGGCTCCTGCTGATGTGTAAAGCCTTGGGAAGTACCTCACATGATAACTGCAAAATGTATTTCAAAAAAATCAGATCTGCATACATTTCTATGCATTTAGCAGATTTGCGTCTGTGCTGTCAGCATGTTTAAGCAGAAGCTAGGTCTTGATTGCTCTTCGTGCTTAATTGAATAGTTTGTAATTATAATGGTGAAAATACGGTTTTCTAAAACACTTAAATTCTGTTTACCTAGAAGCTTAGTGTTCCTAAACCATCCCTCTCCAGAACCAGCAAACTAGTAGTGGAATAGAAGAAAATGAATGTGGTTTGTTTTTCTTTTTACTATTTTGTCCCCTTCAGTCTCCCCCAAAAGTTAGCTAGTCTTTTGATAAGAATGCTTGTAGATACTGCTTACATTTTTTAGAAATGCCAAAAGTATAAATCCAGTTCCAGTGAAATTCCGGTGTTGAATCAAGACTGGAGGGTTTGCCTGTTATGTATAGAAAAGCCATTTGCTTTTGCTCACATCATTCTTAACATAGTCACTGATGTCAAAGGTTTTTTCTCTCAAATCCTCCGACACTGCTTCTTCCCCACTTTCCTTCTGCACATGAACACCTTTTCTCTCCCTTCTCGTTCCAACCAAACATTGACTCTCTTCTCCATCAGTACCCCTAGAAAAGTCAAACTACACCTCCCCTCTAGATACTGTTCACTTCTGACTGTGCTTCCTGATCTCCTGTGTCTATACTGTTAGTGCCAACTACTTGAAAACATAGCCAGTCTTGGTGGCTCTTCCATGTTTTAACTTTCCTTTCTATGTTTTTCTCTTTCTTGTCTCGTCCTGATCTCCTGGAATACCTATTCCTTCTTACTCACCACTCACTGCTGCCCTCTAACTCTTCAACTCTTGCTTCTTTCTTTTCTTTACACAATCAGAAATCTGGATCTCCAAAATCTGTGGGTTCTTTAGCAAACATTCTTTTTGCAGCAAGTCCTCCTTCCCACTCCATTCTTGATCGCACTACCCCGAGA
This sequence comes from Merops nubicus, assembly GCF_000691845.1. Classification (NCBI taxonomy): domain Eukaryota; kingdom Metazoa; phylum Chordata; class Aves; order Coraciiformes; family Meropidae; genus Merops; species Merops nubicus. Next base: position 7,081 of record NW_008601950.1, read on the forward strand.
GAAGTGAGGGAGCTCTTGAGCTTCTGCCTTTCTGCTGCCATCCAGACATTCGTCTCCTTCCTCAATCTTTTAAAGTCTAGAGAAGCAGATTGAAATTAACAGTCTGTATATCCTAATTCATACCTTGCAATACATGATGGCTTCAGAAAGCCAACAATCTCTGTGGAGCATAGAGGATACAAGAGTGCTGGTATATACCCAGATCAAAGATAGAACATGTCCAGAGCCGGCATCATAAACACCTGACTGCTGCTCCTTAGCATTTATTTTCATTAGAATTTACTCTAGCATGTATGGTTGTAATGGTTTTGGGGTTTTTTTTGTTTGCTTGTTTGTTTGTTTGTTTTTTACAAGTGGAGATATCACATACTGATATTGCTGCTCTTTTTGTTGCTGTTGTTGGTTTTGTTCATCTATTAGTTCTGTCTATACTAATTAATGTTTCTGGTGCTAAGTCCTCTGGTATAAAACAAACCTTTATAATGTTGTCTCTTTCCTTCAGTATTCCTCATTTCCCCCTTGCAAAATATCTTAAATTTACACCATGTTTTTTCTTACACTGTAGCTCCCCCACAGTTTGTGGTGAGACCACGAGACCAGATTGTAGCCCAGGGTCGAACAGTGACTTTTCCTTGTGAAACTAAAGGAAATCCCCAGCCAGCTGTTTTCTGGCAAAAAGAAGGAAGCCAGGTAAGTTATAAGCATCCTGTAAGCCTTTTAAGCCTTTCTAAATAGTTATATAGTTATATTTGCAAGAAAATTATTTATATTACCTGTCAAAGATTCTTTTTAATCTTTCACAGGACTTTGTCTTTTAAACTATCGCTATTCTCTACTGACATTTTTGTTGCTGTTTTTTTAAAATATTAATATTGTGAAGAACTCAAAGGCCATTTAAGTTGGTGAAACTTGTGCTAGGTGCTCTATAAAGGATAGAAAGCAACACTATTTATCTTAAAGACTTTTCTGAAGCCCCCAACAAACAGGTGGTGAGACAAACACAGTAGATAAAAAAGGTATGACTCAATTTTTAACTAATCAGAGTCAGTAATTACAGTTCATAACCTGTCTAGACATGATCAAGTAGATATATATCTACCATTCTGATTTGCATTGCCATATTCTCATAGCGCATACAGATACAGGTTCTGAACATGCGGATGCTTTCTTCAGTAAATTGTCTCAGGAATTTTCTGAACCTGGCTTTGGAAATATTTCCCTGACCCTTAATGTCATTTCTTGAAACCAGAATTTCTGAAGTAGCAATCAGTGTTCCTGCCAGCCACTACTAACTTCTAGAGCTTAATATTTGAATGTCGTAGCATAGCTTTTTTTTTTTTTTTTCTTCTCCCTGCTGTTGCTGTATTGGCACAATGTTACAGGAGAAGTCAGGCCTCCTCACTTCCAGTGTCCAGTTCATGTTAGCATGCTAAATTTGAACACTGTAAAGTATGTGCTGTACTCTCTTTTGCACCTGAGAAAAGATTAAAAGAGGCAAAAGAATGCCCAAGGACACTGCTTTCTGCAGCTACCTGATAAAGCCTGTCATGGCTACATCTTTCTATGTACCCTTCTCCACTGGCTAAAGTAGTCTTTTTAGAGCACTGTGCTACTTTTTCTCATTCAGAAATGTGTGAGTTAAGTGTCCACACTGTGCTGTGCAGTGCAGATGTGCCTTTTGTCTAATTTGAAGGCATTGTGTGTGTACCAGCTCAGTTAAAATGTCAGGTGAGAACTGAACCAAAGATCTCCTGCTCTGCCCCACCTGCTTCTTCTTCACCTTTGCATGAGGTCACATAACTGATCTAGAGTGACAGGACCAAGGCTGACAGCACTTTGTGCTCTGTTGCATATGTGGCTTACCATGATACAACTGTATTCCTTTAGGAGTGGAAGTTAGTATGAGTGTAAGCTTAATCTTCAGTGTGTTATTTGGAGAACTTTAGATCTAGCCTCCGTGGATCACATCCTGGGAAAGCACAGTACTGTGAATCTCAGAAAGGTGAAAATTATTCCAAGGGGAAACTAGAATGGCGAATTGAAGTTAAAGTAGGAAGTATTGATGTGCTAGCAAAAGATTTCAAAACCCTTCCTTGTAGAGCATTTTAGTAACATGGCAATGTTTATGTAAAGTGAGCTTATAGTGTCACACTTGAATCTAATAAAGTGGACATCCATCATGCTGTAATAAAGAGAAGAGCTTCTAATTAAAGTAGGACATCATTTGCAGGATTAAAGTCATTTAGCGTAATTGAAAAGTGTTAATACTCTATTTTATCCTCTTCCATTGGTATCACTTCAAGGGTAAAAACATTTTAAGGTGAAAATGCATCTTGTGTCTTTAATTGAACGTTATTACCTACTGATTGTACCATGTTGAAGCTGTTTAATTACAAACCTGGAAAATTAATTATCATATTGAAGACCAGATCCCTGAGGGTTAGAATGGTCTTTTTTGGCAAATAAATGCAACATAAAAATTGATACCTACACGGTCTATAATCAAACCATGAGGCATAGCTCAATGTGATTCACTACACCCTCATGTTAATCTTAATTGAGCATCAATGAGGTAACACAGATTAGTATTATCATTTCAATATATAACTTGCCACGTGTTGCAATAAATTCCATATAATAGGTGCATTTCTGTCATCATGCAAGTCTGGAGGATGGTATTTTGGCCAAATTACATGACTTTTCACCTTTGTGTGCCCAGATAGAAGTTGTTGTTTGCCTTTACAATGTTTGCTTCTACTTTTCTTTGAGGAACTGTTTGCAGCACCACTGTTAAGTGTTCAGAGTGATGTTATGTAGCCATGTTAGCCCACTCCAGTAATTGTAAGGCACTTTTCATTGTGAATCCATTTCTCAATCCTGTGTTTCTGAGCACAACCAGCTGGAAGGGAGGAGAGCTGCTCCCTCCTGAGTCATTTTTTGTGCCAGCCTGTGCATAAACAGCTGGTGCTTTGTACCCACTAGTGTTTTCCCCGGAGTCCAACAGCCATCCGCCAGTGAAGTGCACCAGGGCAGGGCATAGTCTTTAGAGATAAGTTCAGTGCTATTATATCAGGGGTTACTCTGGTCTTCCTGTTTGCAGCCCAGCATGCTACCACTGTGCCCAAATGAGCAGCCCAACAGCTAATTAAAACCAATGGAATAATAAAAAGATTTTTAAAGGGGTTATAATGTAATTTAGGACAAGTTGCAAATCATATTTATCTCCTCTTTGAAGGGAGGAGTCATGAGACTGATGAACTCCTCCCGATGTGTGAAATATTCATGGGGCATGGTACCTCTCCAGAACAGACAAGCCCATGTTAAAGATAAGAAGGGTAGTCTCCCCTTTCTAATACATTGATAAAGAAATTCTGTATCTTTTTCCTCTTAAGAGTTAGAAGCTTGATCCTTGCACTGTCCTTTATGTTGTGTTTCTTGTTACATTTTGTATGGGTGATTAATGGAGTCAAGCTCAGCCGTACAAAAATATTCTGCTTTCTCATAAAATTTAGTGTTATTTTCATTAATAACCTCATTCAGTACGTATTTGAGCCAGTTGTGGAAATTTGAAAAGTTTCAAGGCAATTCAGAAAATGGCAGTTTTTTGGTACCCACTTAGTCCTATAGCCTGAAATAGTTTCAGAATTTTCATACTTGGATCTGACATGTTTACTGGGTGCATATTCATTTTTGAGGGAAAAAATTGCTGTGAAAAATTTCTTGACCAATGACACTGAAAGAGGGTAAGGGAAAGACTCACCCTAGGGTGACAAGTATCCTAGTAGGCTACTATTATAAAGATACTTGAAGTGTTGGATCTTACTTAAAGTATATTTTTCTCCTTTAATTGCCAAAACCAGATAGATAAAGCTACACGTTTCACTTCAAATGAGCATTTTTTAAAATCCAAGTTTGTTCCTTATCAGTTCCAAATGATTTTTTGTAGACAATTAAGGTATGCTACAGAAGAAGCAAATTTACTATAAATTCAGTTAATACCCTACTCTACAGTTTCAGATTTTTTTTTTTTTTTTTAGTTGATATAGCCAAGCTTAAATGTTAGTAGGCAGTCATCATTGTAGAGCGCAACAGAGCTACACGGAGGTGCAGTAATGACTGAAAGCTTATCAGAGCACGGTAACAGTGTTTTGGGATATTCCTGATACAAACAACTGTATTTTTTATGGAGGCTTGTTGAGTTGACATAAAAGCCAGACTCTATTTGCTTGGAATTACTGTTGTTTAATTATTATTTTTTTTCTGTTCCTCTTTCTGTCTCATTGGGCAATGCTGCTGACTGTCCTGTTCACATTGCTTCCTTTCTCCTGTTCTTTTTCATTCACATCAAGAGCTGTGCCCCATGGTGTAACTTTTTCCTTGAAAATGCATCCCTCGCCACTAAAACCTTTTTAGTCCTTTTCTGTATTATTGATTCATCCAGTCCTTCATCACATGGAATGACTACTACATCCATTCCAGTTATTCTTATTGACGTCTTTCTTTCCTCCAATCCTGCCCAAAGGCAAAAGCTAATCTCCCTCTTTTGTGCTAACTGATGTCTTACCCTACATGAATTTTTTTTTTCTCTGATGATTTCCACATCAGATTTATACCCTTTCTCTTCACCCTCAAGGCTCCATGCTGTTTTTCCCTTTTGGTATATCTCAGTTTTAATTTCCTTTTACTTCTTTGAGCTCTCATGCTCTGACAGCTTCTCCTACTTTATAACCTGTTTCTGTCTTCCTCCCAGCCTTCCTCTGTGCCATGCTCTTTCTTTCTTTTTTGCCCAGAACATATTCACAGACAAACAATAGTGCTATGTGCCCTCAAGTCTCCCGGATTCAATTATTTCTGCTAGTTTTCTGACAGTTACTGTAGTAATGTGTCCTCCTGGTTTGGTAGCCAACTAACTATATTATTACAATTACATTGAGAAGGAAGATGAATGTGTCACAAATACAAATCGCTCAAGTGTGACTGTTGGAAAATTTCTCCTCTCCTATACACCCAGCTAGAACACACCACTGTCTGCTGTGAAAGGACTGTTTCTAATTTAAACTGCAAGTTGCCCAAGGCAGGGAAAGCTAGCTCTGTGTTCATAAAGTCATAACCACACTTTTTCTTCTGGTTTATATATAGTACTTTTAAGGAAAAATCATCATGTGTCTAGCGGAGGGAAAAGCAGTGCTTTTGGTGTCTTGAACTGATGTGAGATGAATTGTCTTTGCAGAATCTACTCTTCCCAAACCAGCCTCTCCAACCCAGCAGCAGGTATTCAGTGTCACCAACTGGAGACCTCACTATTACCAACATTCAGCGGTCTGATGCAGGCTACTACATTTGTCAAGCACTGACGGTTGCTGGGAGCATTTTAGCAAAGGCTCAGCTGGAGGTTACTGATGGTGAGCTACAGAAATCCTATTGTTTTTTCCTGTCAAAAGTATTTTAAAAGCAGTGCAAATGAAGGCATATGAGATCACGTAATTCATACAAGTAAACAGATAAATGTCTACAGAAAATACAATAAAAAAAGGGTCTCTGTGCAATTCTCTGTGGTATCAAAAAGGCGTTGACTTCTAATTTGCCTTTTGCTTGCTTTCTGGAGGCTCCTTAACAGTGCAAACAAGGGACAAACCAGCTTAGCATATGGTTGGTGGGAGAGGAAGCCGCTCAGTTCACTAGAGGTCAGATAGGACTGCAGATGAACCTTGTGGAGGATGAATAGGTTTGTGATTAAAACAGTGAATTGGGGTGCAGGAAAATGGGGCTCAGTTCCCACCAGTCTTCAGTATTCTCTCAGGCAGCTAGTTTGGGGATGTGTCCTTAGCTTGATTAAATCAACACCATTGCCTTGAATTTACTGGAGTACAGTTGGCTTAGATCAGCTATGTAGCCCTCTAGTCCCTCTGTGAATAAGGCACCTACCTCAGAACTGTGTTCTAGAGAATTTCTCAGTATTATTAGGAGTGAAAAGAGCCATGGAAATATGTAGGTAGATAAGAGATTTCAGGAAAGACAAAGCACTACATAATCTGATATGATGCTTTCCATTTCAAAATTCTGGGTTTGAAATTTATCCTGCCTTGAAGTTTACCTTACTCCATCTAGAAACATGAATCTTTTTCATATGTCAGGAATCCTGTTGATATTCCTCTTCATCCCCTTATGGACAGAAGGCAGTTTGCATCCCTTAATGTTAGTGGAGAAAACAACAGAATTCCTTGTATGCTAGGAGATCATGGCATTTCCCAGCATCATTATTCCTTATCTTAACTGACTCGTTAAATATCTCCTGACAGACTTTGATGAATTTTTGCCATTAAAACTGTTGTTATATGCAGAGGTCTACTTTTACTGTTCCCTTAGAGACCTTCCTGCACCATGAAAGTTTGAAAAGATGTCTAATTCTGAATAATCTGGCTTTTCACAAGAGCGTATTCATCACAAGTGACAGGTAGAGAGGTTCAGGCTCATGTTATAGAGGTTTGAGCATTAATTTGATGCCTTTTCTTTGTTTTCCAAAAGCTGTCTATATTTTTATGACAAGGGGAGATAATTTCTGCCTTATCCTTGCATCTTTACAAGCACATTGCTATTCTGTAAAGTGGTTTCTGGAGACTAAAGGCTAACCTTCGCTCTGCAATCTCTTTAAGTCATTTCTTCTCATGGTCTATGACAAAATGATGCATTTTCATTCAATTCAAATTTAAATGTAGAATAAAAGGTCATTTAAAATTAATGGAAAGGCAGTATTTTTTAATATCTGTCTATAGTGCTGCCTGATTCAGTGCCATGACTGTGACTGGAATAAATAGAACACACAAACATTGGCTAAGAGGATGTTGAGCTGTAAATGGTTGCACCTGCTGATGCTATACAGATTTACTGCAACAGGGGCTGAGTCAATCAAATCAGGTTCAAGGATATTAGCGATGAGAAATTCCTCCTTTTGAAAGACAAGGTCTGTGGTCCATCTTTATCTATGCTGGGGGGGGGGCTTGTGTTAAGAGTAAATCCTCACTGACCTCTTTGGAATTTTCATTAGTTTATTTAAGAAGTCAACAGAAAGCTCACAGAAGTGTCTCAGCTAAAATGCAAGCTTATCTACAGTTAATTCTGATTAAAGGCGGTGTGCGTTCCACATTGCTAGAGAGACTATTAGCTGGTGGCTCTGCTGCTCAAGGAATGCAAGGCCTGTGTTTTTCAAATGCTTTCCTGAACCCACTGTCAGCACGATCGTTATGAAGTAATACAAGGTTGCTTTATAGAAATACCATTTCATCCTTGAGTCAAAGGGCAGGTGAAGTCAGAAGAAAAGTGTCAAAAGAATATTGTGGAACTGAGATTGTATAAATAAATGTACCATTAGATCACTTTTTTTTTTTTTTAAAATTGCTTTCAGTTAGGAAGTTAACCACAAATGTTGAAATAATCTGGTTTAGTTGATGCTGAGCAAAACTTATGGAAGCTAATGATTTTTATTGGCAGGGAAATCTAATCTAAAGTTTTAAAAAATATGATAAAAGGTAAACACTGTGCATGCTAGCTATTTACTTAAACATTAGTGTTCTAGTTTTTGGCTGGTGGTTTCAGTTTTACTTCATAGCCCAGAATTTTTCTGTTTGGTTAATGATTTAATAATAGTGGCGAGCCATCTTTTCCATTTTGAACACATTTTTGTTTGATCCAGAGTAATTTAGTTCCAATTGAAGTTCCAATACAGAATGAAAACATATGTCATGAGCAGAAAAACAAGTGCTTAATTATACCATATATAGCAGTGTTTCAGTTGTTACATTTTTGCACTTACAAGACTTCACTGGAAATATTTTTAACTCAAGTGTTCACATGAGAAGAGATTGCTAGCTGTGATGAAATGTGCTGAGTTGAGTGATAATTTTGCTGATTAGGGACTGTGCTAAGAGCCTTCAGTGTATTTGAAATTCAAATCTTGTGTTTTCTTGAAAGGCCATCATATAACCCACTGTCTAACACACATCTGGAAAAGCAAAATAATTTTTAAAAATTGATATGATCTTAGTAATCCTTTCAAATTCAAGAGGTGAATATGCAGCTCACAATCTTAAAATGACAGATCATGCAAATAAACCAAATACTTCCTTCTAACTGTGTCTATGCTCAAGATAAAAATAATTGTTTACAATTAGTAATGTGTTCCATAAATTTATCCATGATGGGCAGAATATATTTGGAGAACATCTCAATTTCTGCTTATCTAGTAATTATTACTTAGTAATAAAAATTTTGACCACTGCGTGCTCAACTTTAGGATCATCCCATTTTGCTCAGTTTACCCAGCAGTTGCTGTTTAAGGTGAGTGTTGGGAAGAAAGAGCAAGTTTACTGTGGATTTTTTTTGCATTGTAAGAATGAACTGGTTTAGGATATTGAATTAATTAAAAAGATTGTGTTTCTGGGCTTTGGAATGAAAGCAAAAGGCTGGACCTATAACAATAATTCAGAACAGGTTAAAAAAAAAAAAATAAAAATGTTGGAGTAAACACATAAAGCATTTTTCCCAAACTCTTCTGCATTTTTTTTTCTATAGTTCTGTTCAATATTCTGAGAGATATCTCTCTCAAATCCTCCTGGAAAAATTTAATATCACTCACAGTTTGCTTATTTGCAAATCTGGCCAACATGATTCCTATCCATTATCAAATCTATATTGCATTTTTTCATAGCAAGTGTGGGAGTTTCAAACAGAAGAGTTGATCTCCTCTTTTCCACCTCTCAGGAGAGCACCTTGCAATATTATACTAGTGTTCATAACGAGAATTTCAAGACTTGTGTCTGATTTTCCTCAGTAATTCAACAGGAAAAGTTTTGAAATGTTGATTTGGGAAATGCCAAAGTAAAAACTTGATTTTATCATTCTCTTATTTTAATTTCCTGTTGGTATGTGGCCAAATTTCACCCAAATTTAAGCATGATTTCAGTTGAACCTAATTTGTAGCGAATATATTGTCGATTAACAAATGCAACTTGTTCTTTTCCAGTACTCTGCTCAAAATTTTATTCAAAATAAAATAAAAGATATTATTTTATCACACAAGGGATCTGATAATTTTTCAGTTACCAGAATGTGTGACTATATGGTTGCTGGCAAAGCATAGTTTCAAAACCATTAAAAAAAATTAACTTTGAAATCAACTTCTCTTTTACTATGGAAATATATTTTAGTGACACAAAGTTTTTCTCTGGAATGAATATAAAGTTTCCTGCTAGCAGAAAACATTGTAAAATTTAAATAGAATAATGTAAATGTTGTAAAAGAAACAAACAAAACCCCCAGCCGTTTTGTGGATATTTTTTATTATTTCTCTGTTCTTCAGAATGCTTATGATGTGCACCGAGTTTTGGTTCCTTACTAATGAGGAGACCTATGTAGAAAGAATACAAGCAAGTATACACATTTTAGAGAAGATTTACAAGTCATAGTTGTGAAGACAATACAGTCGTTCACAGATCAGTGGAAACCCTAAGTGTTCATTTAACCTTTGGCCTTAGTGTCATGGAAACCTGTAGTGGTCTTTCACCCATAACACCCTTGAAAATGAAGATTCCTTCTGGCTAGGAGACTTTCAATTACACTATTGATCAGAGCTCTTTAAAGGATTATGAGCTTCTCATTTGGGCTGTAAAAAAACTAATTACATGCCAAAGAACAATATCTGTAATGCACTAGGTTTTGAAGATACCTACATTGCTACGCATATAAAAGGCAATTAGGTGCAGCAAATAACTGCAGTGGCATAGTTAGCAACTGAAGTAATTCCTTTCCTTAAGTTTTAGCCATGTAGAAAAATGGAATTTGCTATTTTATGTTAAATCTAAGGGAAGACCTACACAGCTAAGTTTTCATTTGAATATACTCATGCTGGAGGTATACTGATAGTACATAGGAGCTAATGTCAAGTTTTGTTTCACCACATGGCTGAACTGTGTAGTCAAAAGGAACCTTAATGAGATTTAAAAAATATGATCTCAAGGTGAAAATGCATTACATCTTCTCTTCTATTGTAGTGTAGTGTTTCCTGTCCTAGCTCTGAGTTCAGTGGGTGATATTTCAGAATTTCCAAAATACCGTTCTCATTCTGGTGTTAATAAATAATCTGTATTGCTTTTCTGGTTTAAGTGTCAATTTTAATAAATGTGATGAACTCATGCTCCAAGGTGCTACTAATACTAATGATTCTATCTTTTGTGTATCTTCTTAACAAAAGAGGGTAGTTAGTAATTTTTGCAATATTACAATTTCAGAAAAAAAAAATTTACATATAAAATGTACCACTAGCATCTTCCAAATACTTTTTTATGTATTACATAGCAAAATGAATGCTCTTTTTGTCTGTTGAAGGTTCTAGAGGTCTGGATCTCAAACAGTTCAAATACAGCAGAAAACATACTGCTTCACAATAATTTTTTTTCACTTCAGTTTTAGAGTCAGGTGTTGTACAAGGGCTAGAATGAAACAGATTCACAGCTAGAATAAATGATTCAAACTCAGTTGACATGAGTGGAGGCAGGTGAACTTAGACTCCTGTAGGAGCTAATACTGCCTGTTACAATATTTAATACCAGTCATGTAATTGTTCAGTTGGTCTAAGATTTAAAACAGGAGCAGGTAAATATATAAAAAATGAATTCTTTGTTGTGGTATACTGATTTTATGCAGGAGTCATAGCATTGTTTATATTCAAGTATTTCACATTCATTTTCTATAAACACACTCTTTAGAAACAAGGGCTTATATTTTGCTCCTTAACAGATGGCTCAGAGAATAGGTTCAACAGCAGAATTATTTAGGAAAAATTTGTCTTTCAAGAAAAGTGAACATGAACATTTTACCTCATCTTCAAGATATCCCACTGGTCATGGAATTAAGATTATAGGCAGCCATGCACTCACTCACTGGTTACAGATACCTTTAAGCAGTATTTCAAGCATGCAAATGCAAACTATTGAGAGGGGAATTTAGAGAGTTCAGGGCTTTAAAAGGTGATGAAATTATTTGATAAGTAAACTGTTAAATGGCTTGACTGATTTTGAACTTTTCTCCACTGAAAAGAGTAGTACAGTCATTTGGGTCACTCAGGTTATGAAAATGTTTTGTATTATTGTTAGCTATTTTTTCTGATGGAAAGTTGCATGCAAGTTGATAATGAATGGGGTATGTGGTTGGTATTCCTGCTAGAATAGCTAGTGCTTCACTTAGAATTTGAACAGATTTTTCTCTTTTAGGCCCTAAAACAGGTGAGCAATTAAGCAGATTTTGATGTGACATTAACCATGTGCTGTAAGTGCTTCCCTAAATTGGAAGAAATAACAGATGTTCCTCAATTCTTCTCTGGACCTTAATTTTGATCCTGTCTTAATCAAATTAGCCTGATGGTCTTTGCTAACAGAAGTTAATATATCTAGGTGTTATTTTTCAGTGGTGAATAAAATTCTTACAAAAATGTTTTTTCAGGTATACCTGTTGATAACATACATCTGTGGGTCTTCCAAAAACTATGCTTTTAGCGTTTTAGAGGCTAACTTAAACCAGTCTGTTAAAAATACTTGTACTGTTTCAAGGAAAGGGCTAACTGCAGCAGAGGATGGTTAAAGGAGTGGATGCCAATGCCTGTGTCACTGTTTAGTCTTGACAGATAGGCCTCCACCCATCATCCTGCAGGGGCCGGTCAATCAGACACTGGCAGTGGATGGTACAGCTTTGCTGAAGTGCAAGGCAACTGGCGACCCTCTTCCTGTCATCAGCTGGTTAAAAGAAGGATTCACTTTCCTGGGCAGAGACCCTCGAACATCCATACAGGATCAAGGGACGCTTCAGATTAAAACTCTGCGGGTGAGTAGAGATGACTAGACAAGCCCTACATGGCTGGTCTTGAGCTGTTGATGTGTGACTCAAGAAGCTCTGTTGTCTCATTGTCTGTTGTCTTCAAAATTAAGCTAATTGTCTCCTTTACTGTGAAATTCTCACCAAGTCCACATCCTATTGTTGTCAAAAGAAAAGGATTAACAGTCACAAAAATTCTAGGTTTCAGAACTCAGGGGGGTTGTGTCCTTGATGAACGAGGGAGACATCAGACGTTGGTGGCACCAAACTAATCTCAAATAAAGACAGTAGGAGTCTCAAGAAAAGAGAATAGTGAATTTCTGCTTTCATATGTATAGTTAGGAGTGACGAATGACTAACCAACCATTTATTTTACTGTAGTTTGTTCTTTATTGTCATTTTGTGTATACAACTTGCTTTTTTCTCAAAAGATGTGCTAGGTTTGGTAATTATTGCCTAGAACCATTTTCTGTGCAGAGCTGTAATAAAGCAAATGTCTGGACTCTGTGTGTCAGGTGGTTTTTCCACACCAGGTAAAAAATCCAGATTTGGGACAATCCTATTTCATTCTTTGACATTATGTGGGGAAGGGGAAAGATGGGGTGGGGAGTGGAGAGGAGAGCCAAGCTAGCATCAGATATTTTGATTAGAATTCCCTAAAAATAGAACTGATATTTTAAATCTTACATATATTGCAATAAAACACATGAGTTGGGGATGGACAGACATGTAAAAAAAAGCCTTCATCTTTTTCAGTCAGTCTTACAGTGAAGCCATTGGCCTTCTGTCTGTTAAAACTTAGAGCAGTTCATTTTCAGCACGTGATCATAATTTTTCAAGGAGCTATTGTGCTAGCAAGTGATTCTGGAGTTCATCAGGGTTTGGCCGTGCACTTTCTCCATCAATGCGTCTTGGCAGTCTTGAGCTGCCTGATTTATTCCAATGTTACGCTTGCTGGAGATGTTCCATCAGGCTGCAGATGGGAGAACTAAAATTGTAGCACACGTGCAGTCATATGCAGAGGGATTTCTACTCGAAATGCTTATCACAATATTTACATTTTAATACACGAGATGTTGTATTATCTCAAGAGTACAAAGAAATCTTGTAATATTCCAAATAACATAATGCCAGATTTTGTTGATAAGCATTGCATTGCTGAATTTTGTTTGGGCCTTTAATTTTTCCATGTTCAAAGGTAAAAATGCATATTTGTTTGTGTGTACGTGGACAAGCATATGGAAAAAAAAGTAAGAAAAAAGTAATTATTCATCAAGAACTTAAAGACTATTTCAAAGACCGTTCAATTTCATCAGCAGTAATTTCTGCACTTAGCTTTGCCATCCAAAAGCACATCAATAAATGTCACTACTGAGGACTAGACACAGAGACCAGTTTTGTTTACTGATACCATCTCATCAGTGATTGTAGATGAATTGTTAACTTCCTTGGAACAAAATGGAATTTATTAAAAAATTTATGCTAGCTTTCCCTGAGTAAACAATTTATCCTTCCTCCCTGGGCTGAAGGCAGGTTTAGGCCATGAAGGTTAATGCATTTTTCCTGTAGAGCTGGATTAAAGAGTGCGCTTGAATAGTCAAGATTCCCCAGTAGTGTTAGAAAGCAGCAATTAAAGGTGGAAGCCTAGTGATTTCAAACAAACTTTCAGGCATCGATGATGGGCTTCTGTTGAGTGTCCATGAGGCAGAAACTCTTGGGATACCTGTCTGCATGCAGCTATGCAAACAATGAAATTGGTTTTGAATCGTGCCAGCGCATTAATCTCGCTGTTAGAGGCACAAGGTCTGTAAACAGAAGGAAAAAACATTGCTTGCTAGGGGAGAAGAAAACAGTATTAGTAGTGAGTGTGATTGTGAAAGACATGAAGCTTTTATTGATCCTTAAGTGGCTCATTCACTAGTAACCAATTTTCCTTAAAGGCTCAGAAGGACATTTTTTATAAACCTCTCCATTGCAGTAATGTGCACTGTTTGACTCCAACTTAAGAACAGAACCCAGACACAGCCATAAAACCCAGATTTCTCCTGTACCTTGCAATTTTTATAAATTAAGTATAGATTTGAGTCTGCCGTGTTTAGCTTTTATCCCACGACTACCTGAACTAGGACTAGCAACACTTCCTGAGCAAAAAATGGCCACAAATGCATTCTCCAAGTACACTTACATACTCAAGTTCAAAAAAAAACTTATTTATCACCCTCATGCCCTCAGCCATCTTCCTTCCTTCACAAATAATAACCACTACTGCAATCATAAAAATTTCAAGGTATGGGTAAAGATGAGCCATTATTATTTAAATCTTTGAGACCATCCTTTTCTGCTGTGTAACTCTCTTTCTGGTTGTAAAATTGTTGTAAAATTGTATTCAGGAGTCTGCAGGAGTCACAGTGAACCATGGGCTAGTCATGAACCTGGAGATTTTTGTGATGAGCCAACCTTCCCAGTTGCTCTGAGAAAGACAACTAAAAACACATACATCACTCCCTCAGTACTCTTTCAAAGGGGTCAACACTGACCGAAAACTCCCTTCTGCTCTATAGAGGTGTACCCCACCAGCTTTAGACACCCGCATTAACTAAGGAAGGAAACTTTGTTTTATGGAATAGCAAAGATTTTTCATTCTCCTCCCCTGTTGTCTTTCTATGGCAGAAAAAAAAAAAGTATAAATAATTGAATTGTCAATACATTACGTCTGTATCTAATTCAGCCACAGTCTGGAAGTTAGATAATTCACCGTAACTTGCAAAAGGTGGCATATCTCCACCTTGCTTTATAGGTTGAGTTTGCCTTCTACAAGTTACTCTGTTGTGCATGCCACATACTTAACATTGAGAGTGCCATAGGCCATCTCTCATAGTAGTACGCAAAATAATTTGAGATCCATAGCCTTGAGAAATATCCTTCATTATCAGAAAATGAATAACTATGTATTTTATAAAAGCTCAGAAGAATCAAATTAAGACTCTATTTCAGAATGCTGTAAGGCTCTTTCATCTGAATAAAACTGTCTCCAAGAGTCTTTCTCATTTCATTAGCAGTACTTCTCTATTTTGAGTCTCTGAGCCATTGTCAAAGGAGTTTAATTATTGCTTGTATTTCCCAGAAAAAACATGTGCTAAGAATGGCACACTGCAGTCTCAGTACGTCTGAAGAAAATTCTAACAAAATTCAAACATGACAAAGTTAAAAATCAAATTTTATATCAACAAGCAATCTAAAGAACGTCTCACTTACTTGCTTTGTCATTCTTCTTGAGGAGTGAGGTATAAGCACATGTGCTATAATGCTGATCTGAGTTTAGCAGAAAACCCATTACAATTCCTTAAAGTCCGATAAAGCTTCTTGGATGCAGTCCTATTTCCGTCAAGTCGTCTGGTGGTGAATATAATTCTTCTCTTTTATCACTCGCATCAGCACTCTCCCTTTTCTGCTCCCATCTCCAGATTACCATGCTTTATACATAATGCTGGGAGAGCTCCTCTCTATATTTTGTGCTTTGTACAGTTACTGTTTTCCATCCATTTCTGTCTTCACTAGTCCCTGTTTCAGAAATCTTCACTTTAAGTAAGGAATAGCAAAACACTTGGCAGATTTTCCAGTAGAACAATTTATACAGCAATGAGATTAATATTGACAATATAATTCAAAACAGTTTCCCCAAACAAATTTGATATACATGAACTGACAAGGGAATCACAGTAGTTTTATAAAAATGCTTTTTTTTTTTTGCTACCAAAATGCCTTGCAAGCCTGAATTAAAATCCCACGTGAAACAGAAGAAGAGTAAGCATGATGCAGGATTGGATCTGATTTTGCCATTTGAAAATCGTTTGGGAGACTGTGAGAGAGAACCACTGTTAAGTCTCAGCAACAGTATTTATATGTGTGGTGGCCTGTAGAGAAATTGCTTTGTCTGCTTTAAGAGTCTAAGATGATGTAACAGCCTTCCTGACACTGGAAACTGCATCTCTGGGTCATCATGGGGTAATAAACAGTGAGATTTTATTCTCTAAGAAGTTAATTGTTGTTATGTTGTTACCTGATTTCACTTGCAATTGTTTTAACCAATACAGAGGTTAAGACTGTCTGAAACATCCGTTCTGTACTACTTTCGTGCTGGACTGGTACCATTAACAATATGAAAATTGGAATTAGAAATGTACTAGAAGCAAATAATCTTATTGTAGTTCTCTAAAAGTAAACCACCATTAAATCACTATTTGAAAATGTCTGGTGCCCTCTAGTCTAGTGTAAAATGTAGACTAAGTCCTTCTTGCCAAGAAATATTTAGAAAAAGAAAATTAGAGTAAGCTCAGTCAGCTGATTCTAAAAGACTGTTAAAACTGCCCTTAACTGTGTTTTATGTCTAGCTGTCTGATACAGGGACTTACACTTGCGTTGCTACAAGTTCCAGTGGGGAGACATCTTGGAGTGCCGTGCTGGAGGTGACAGGCAAGTGACATGCAGGGACTGTTTTTCAGCTGGCACAGAATGAAAGCGTGGGCTATATTAGAGCAGTCTGAGTCAAATAAACCATTCTAGAAATTCTGGGATTGAAATGCAAATGGAGAAGTTTTAGGTGGGAAGGCTGGATTCCTTCTCATGCCTTGTACTTCATTGCTGTTATCTCTAAATGCCCATTGCAACACTTTGTCTCCAGCAACAGTGCTATGCTATAACTCTTCTAAACAGGACTATTAGTAAACTGTGAAGTCATTCAGTAGTTGGCTTGGCCAAGAAAACTGTTAAGCCTACACAGAGGCCTATCAAAGTTCAATGTGCTCTCTATGAGTGCTGGAGTGGATCTGAATATGGGCATTTCTCAGCCTTCTAGTAACTGAGGTTTTGGTATTTTATATAAATTCAACAAAGCTGGGCTTTTCTTTTATTCTTTCTTTTTTATATATTCGTGTATATATAACCTTTTAAGTTTTGCAGATTTTTTTCTTTCAGTATGTACCTAAAGAATGATAGCTCTTCATCCAAAAATGTGTGGTAACACTATTGTTGACTTAGTTCTTTACAGATTAAGAACATTAATTATACTGATTTTGCATGTTTGGCATGTTTTTCGTTTTAATCTTCTACTTTGATCAAATTTATACAATCAAGGATAAAAAATAATTGTTTTGCACTTGCCTCTTACAGAATCTGGTGGAGCAACAGTCAGTAAAAGTTATGATATAAACGACCTCCCTGGGCCACCATCAAAACCTCAGGTCACTGATGTTACTAAGAACAGTGTCACCCTGTCCTGGCAGCCAGGGACCCCTGGAAGCCTACCAGCTAGTGCATATATCATTGAGGCTTTTAGGTATGTGAATTATTCCCCTTCTAATCTTCCTTTCTAATTTTGCTTAAACCCTGGTACCAGCTGTTCGCCTGGTACTGTGGTGTTCTTTTGGATGCTACACATATCATTAGAAGTTCATTGAAAGACCAAACTCCTATGGCAGGCATTGACTTTTTAATTTTTTCATTTTTTTTAAAATGTATCCCTTTTTTTTCTCAGCGATTAACTAGAGGAGCATCTACTTATTTCTTCAGGTCGACAGGACTATAACAGGACAATGCAGTCACTGAGGGTACTTCTCCCTTGTTGTTGACTATTAGTGAGAGTGTCCTGTGGGAACGCTGCAGGTCAAATCATTTGGGCCAGTGTTATCTTGACTATCATGGTACGAATAATCTGTAAATAAATGGATAATCCTGAAGCCTCTCTGCATACTTTAATTCCTCTTCTTATTAAAGCAGCACCTATTAAAGAGTCAAAGCACTTTAAATTTCTGATTTTTACTGGTTTAGATTAGAACTTTCAGCTGAAAAGGCTAAAGTTGATGATTTTAGATTTCATCGTGTGGACTGAGGCTGAAGAGATCCAGCTCCTGCCTCCCACACAGCAGCAATTAATAGGTGTTATGAAAGAACTCCTGGGCTCCAGTTCAGCAAGTTTGTTTAAACACGGGCCGTACGTCTCACACATATCAGTAACATACACTCTGGCTTAAAAAATGTGCACATTCTTAAATGTTTTCCTTAATCAAGATGTTCAACAAATGACAAATAATTTAGTTCATCTTTTAATTAAAATTCATGTAAGGATTTGTCAAAATCATATGCATACAAATTTAGGAAGTTACAGTGATAATGCTTCATCCTCTTATGTTAATATGCAAAGAACATAACTGTGTGCAGATTGTTGGTTTTGTTCTGGAAGTTATCTTTTATGCATTACATGAATGAAACAATTGAAATAACGTGAAACTCATAGCTTTCCATTTTATTTTTCCTTTTAATATATTTAAAGAATTATTTTTATGAATGCTATACAACAAAGCACAATGAAATAAATTTTTTTCTTTAAGCTTTTCTGATATTTCACCTTAGATGAGCTTTAATGGTATCTCATCAATAATTTTAACAAAAGCAAGGCATTTTCATTAAAGACCATTTTAACAATCACAGCTGAAATCTCTTCATACAGTGTGTTGTAATCTAATTATGGTAATGTCCAATAGAAAATGTAGTGACTGAAAAAACATTCATATGCTTTCCTTCATTTCCAGGCATGTTTTCAGGAGGGGTTTTTTTGTAACTTTGATTACAAATTTAGTTCAAGGAGAATACTTCTCTTCCAATGACAATTTATTGAGGTAGTTTTCCTAGCAGTATAGAAAATTATTCTTTTAACAGGATTTCCTTTTGTACGATTTATGTTCAAGAGTGACCTGTTTATCAATCAACTTTACAGATTTCCACACTTTCCTTTTGCAGGTATTTGTTTTAGAGAGAGAGCAAGAGCTTTTCCATCTGTTGAAAGGAAAAATGCTTTTGACAGCTATGTTACTGTTTTTATCCCATTTTGATGATTTAACTGAAACAAATATTTTTTAATTTTTTATTCTTACCCTGGTTTTACTGCCTTTTTCTGTACTTAGACTTGATAATAGGGTTTCAAAAGTAGGTCCTATCACTTCTTTGTTTTTCTCTTGCATTAGTCTGTAACCTTCAACCGTCTTCTTATTGCAGTCAGTCTGTGAGCAATAGTTGGCAAACAGTGGCTAACCACGTGAAGACCACTCTCTACACTGTGAGAGGACTGCGCCCCAATACAATCTACCTGTTTATGGTGAGGGCCATCAATTCACAAGGTCTGAGTGATCCCAGCCCTGTGTCAGATCCTGTCCGAACACAAGGTAACAGCAATTAATAAGGCTTACATAGTGAACTAAAATAGAACTAAAATAGAAAGAAGGAACTGGGAGTTGACCTATTGGTCAGTCTGGATGTTTGGTTTTAGCAGTCTGAAGGGATCGCAAATCCAGCTTAACCAATAAAGATTAAAAATAGTTTGATGTTTGCTGTATCAATCTTGAGCTTAGGAGAGATGAGTTAACTCTTTAGTCCTGTGTTCATTGTAGGCTTTTTGGTTTGCAGTTCACTTAGACTTGGTGTGCTCCTTGATGCCTGATCTCTAATGGAAGTAATATGTGTTACGCAAGCTTTTCTGAAAAGTACTCTGAATACCATGCTCTCCTCAGTATCTTTTTTCTCTGTGTCCTTACTTCTGCTTTATTATAATAAAGATATACTATATTTACAAGTGCTTATGATAGACAAACACTGTGTTTAGTGCTAGTTTTAATCAGAAGAATTGTACAAAATATCTGTAGTGTGTTGATTAATCTAGTCCAACATTTAGACAGGGAATTCCTGTAAATTAATTAATTAATCCTTCATTTATAGGGCAGTGATATAATTGTTAGCTGTGATCCTTGGTGGGTATAAAACTGACTATTGAATTCAGTTCATGTTACATCAGGTTTTAACTGCATGTAATTGCCACAAACTAACTCCTCTCAGAGCATGGATTTTTTTGACTTGGGCAATACATTACTTGAATACTTGTGGTGGCTTAACCCTGGCTGAGCACCAGGGGCCCACCAAGCCACTCTGTCACACTCCCCCCTTTCTTCTCCCTCCTCTACCGAGCAAAAGGGGGAAGGAAAATAAGATGGAAACAAAACCCTTGTGGGTAAAAACAAAGGCAGTTTAATGAAAAGCAAAGCCATTCAACAGGTCAGCTGTCCTGGTTATGTCCCCTCCAAGCTCCTGCTCCCCGTCCCACTGGAGGGCAGGGGCAATGTCAGAAAGAGCCTTGGTGCTGTGCGAGCACTGCTCAGTGGCAGTCACAACACGGGTGTCATCGACACCCTTCTAACTCCCAACACAAAAGCCCTGCTCCAGGAGGGCTGCAATGTGAAAATCAGCTCAGCCAGACCCAATACAATACTTCATTAAAAAGTGTGGTTCTGTACTAAACAATTGGAATACAGGAATTAATAATTTTTTGTATTCGGAATTTTTCAAATCCAAAGTAATAGCTTCCTCTCACAGTTAATTTAGAATAAGATCCTCTGTCTCTGTTTATGGAAGTTGCAAACATGTGCATTGAGTGTCAAGCGTTGAGCATGTGTAGTTGGTTTGGATCTTTTGCTGGTCCTAGATGAAAAGAGAGGAACAAGAGTAGGGTGGCATTTTTTACGACATAACCATCGCATCCAGCCTTTCTCATCCTAGTGGATCCCTGAACAAATTTGTCCTTAATAATTATCCCCTCAAAATATTAACAATTTCTGTAAAAGGAGAAACAGAGCTGCTTTCTGAAAAGCTGAAGGAGTGAGTTGGGCAGGGATTTCATGGCTTGACTGTGCATGGAGCATTATAAGTTTTCTTCTCTTTCTTACTCTCCCATTATTATACAGCATCTCATGCTTTTCATTGCACCAGCCTTTTTAGTCTGCATAACTTATCACCTTTTTAAAAAAACAACTTTGTTTGGCATTTAAGTGTCAAGTATAGACTTTTTATCTGACATACTGACAAGCAATTTGATTTCAGTAAAAACATGTCTTTTAATTAGCTACAGCATGTGTTGCAGCTTCCATTTCCAGAAGCTGTTTAGCAGTCAAGCACACTGAGACATGTACAGGATTTATAGCTTCTGCAAGCCTGCAGTTTAATAGAATTAAATCATAAAATCAATTGAAAATTAACATAATGTTTTGATGTGATTTCTAATTATGCCTGAATTCAATTCAGGCTCACAAAAGCTGACACGCGGTAGAAGGTCTGTTCACAGTGGCCATGGAGGAAGAAAAAGCAGCTATAACACTGCTATATAACACTAATTTGCCACAGGTGTCTGTGGCAGCTTTCATAGTTGAGCATTTAATTTCCTGGTATTAAGTACACCAAATAAAAGTAATAAGATTTCCTGCATATTTTCACCAGTGGACTACAAGTAGACAATCAGACACTTTGACAGATTTACCTTATATGACTTATATCAAATAAGACAGAGAAATCAGTAATTACTCTAAGAAAGAAGTGGATTTCTTGTCTGGATTATGAGCAGACCAAACCATTTATTAAATAAATAAATAAATGAATAAATAAATTTAAAGAAACTGTATATAATCTTATCCCTGGAATCTAAATTACCAGCAACTAATAGTAAGTTCACTTGAAGCTGTTAAAAGATAAGTTAGCAAAAAAAACCATAACCAATTTCATTTTAGAGACCTCTTAGTTGTGGTAAGAATATACCTGCTTGAGCCAGTTTTGCTTGAGTCATGATTTTATTATTCTAGCACATCATGATATCCATACAAATCGATAACTACTTTTCCACCAGGAGTCTTTTAGTAATGTGAAAACGACATTATAAGACATTACACTGTGAATATCACATATATACACCTTTCCAAGTGTACATATCAGCAAACAGAATTCCACATGTACAAGTTGATACTAATTTCATACTATTATTAGCCCATGTTATTCCCTTATTTCTGGTCATATGTCCCATTAGATGGACCAAATGCAGTTCATAGAAACAGAATGTGTAGAAATGGTATTTTTCTTAAGGGAATATAGGTACTTTGGTGGTTGTATACCACAGGATAAGTTAACCTGAAATGTAGACATGGGTAGCAGTAGTTATTTTGTACTGAAGATCATAGGGTTTTTTGTGGGTAACAGCATAAGTTGTCTTCCTGTAAACCAGTCTGAGTTGCTGTCTCACAAATTTATTGTATCTCTCTGTTTCTTGGTCACTTTGAATAGGCATAGTTTGCTAGACAAGCTCCTTGACTGACATCCATAGTTGGATTATGTTTCCTTTGGAGATCCTTGGACCCATTTTCATTTCAGTATCAGTAGAAGCCTGTGGCAATGTTGTTTACTGGTGGCTAAGAGCACATAACAATCCAGAATTATGAAGCTGACATATTGATGATCAAGAACTATTTTCTTTCAGAATCTGGAGGCACGTGGTTCAGTTGTTATATTTAAACATTTCATTTGTAAAAGCATGATTATTTCTTCTTCATAATATTGAGAAGAGAAAAAGAAATCCCATGTTGCATACTTCTGTATCTAAGACTATCAGAGGGAGAAAAAGCCCTTTTTATGTATGTATTCACTTCACAAAGATGTGATGTTGATCCAGAAAGAGGGAAAATCTCTTTGGCTACTGAATCCCATGGGAAACCCAAGCAGAATTCACAGATGCCTCAACAAGCATGACCACAATGTATCAAGCCTTTTAGAACATAATCTGTGCTTGTGTTTCAAATCCTTTCTTCTGGAAAAGTTCAAGCAAATTCCATCAGACACAGTGAGTGTGTGAGTATGTGTATGATGCAACCCACGTAGACAACTGACGTAGAAGCGTCATCTGTAACTGTTGACCAAGAACAGCACTGTAAGATCTTTGAAGAGATGCAGACTTCACTGGCTCCTAGAAAGTATCTTCATTTCTGTCTAAGTTGGAGGGAAGGAACATGCTGTTATATTAGCTAGGTGATAGCTATAGCTCAAGGTTCTCCTTTTGGTGCAATGTAACAGAAAATGATGATTTCCAGGAACTATCACTAAAAAGACAGACCTCACATCTCCATTTTCTGGCACCTATTTTGAGTTTGCAGGTCCTATTTAGCAAAGACAGTACATTCATTCAGTTCAACACAATGGTGTAACCTGTGTGTTCCCTAAGGACTAGGTACTAGGGCCCTGTGTGGTGGTGGAGATGGAGTCATAGTTTTCCATAGGTCAAATTCCTTCAGATCTTTTTTTTCTTCAGACTAGAAGAACCAATTTCACCACACACTTTGAAGCAATTTTTTACATAATCTTGAAGAGAAAATTTTTGTGGTAGAGTGTTTTTCTTGGCCTTTTATTAGACCAGAATCAATTTGGCTTCATAAATGAATTCTTTTTTAATAATTTTACTAGATTTCATTATCTATTTCTGTAAAGGAAAAATTTAGTTTGCAGAATAAAATGCTTTTTTTTTTTTTTGGTATTTGGTTTCTCGTGTGCATGGTACATGGGGAGTGGAAGCTTAGTGAAAGTTTGGAAACATAAAATGCACTTAGTGTCATGTATGGTCTAAGAAAATAAATTTAAAAAAACCCAAACCTGTTCATTTTCTTCAATTAAACTAACCAATTTGGTTCCAGACATCTGGACAACTGTATTATTACCTGACTATTTTGGAACTAGTGAATATTGCGTCTCTCTCATCATTTACCAGATGTAAGAAAACTTTGCCATCGAGTCCAGATACTCCTTTAAACACCTTTATATTTCATTATTTCCTAAGCAGTTAAAGGTGAACGGTTTGTTTCCATTACTTGATATGCTTTGGAATTCATACTTAAACCTCATTACTGTATTGTGTTAAAAACAGTACTGTAAAGAGTGTTTAAATCAGGTCATTAAGCTATTCAGTAATTTTTGCTGATGTGATAATTCTTCTCTTTAAAACAATACTTCCATGTGTGTGTTTTGCCTGGCAGATATCAGCCCACCAGCACAAGGCGTGGATCACAGGCAAGTCCAGAAAGAACTGGGAGATGTCATTGTACGACTGCACAATCCTGTTGTGCTGACACCCACGACGGTTCAAGTCACCTGGACAGTAAGGCTTCTATTTATTATTATTACCTTAACAGTATTTTAATTTTGCCTGTCTATCCCTGCACTTTTATTACCCTGAAAAGCTCCAGTCTTGACCCCAATACAAGTTCTCTGATAAAGTAGCGTTATACACACATATATGTGGTAATTAAATGGTCTTTTTATTTTTGCTTTGAAACCAAGCAGTTTCCAAGTCTTCCACGTTCAGCTCAAAGCGAGCTAGATGTATGACTAGAAAAATATTACAAAAATAAATATGCTTAACACCGTAATCTAAAGGATAATTATCTGTGAACTCATTACTGTGCATGTCAGAAAATAATCAAACTTAAATCTCAACATGAAATTGCTGTATAAAAACAGACTTTCCATTTGAAGGCATAGGGACCTCTGACAACACCCTGTTATTTGGTAGCCCTAAAATGCAAAAATAGCTTTCCAATAGGGCACTTGTAGTGAAATCAGAAGCACGTGGCTCTGATGTCTGATCCACTGTGTAGTGTCTGGATTTCTAGCATAAGCCTTACCCATAATCAGTGGATAGCCTTTCATTATAGAAGACCAGAATCTTTTTGGCAATACTTAACAACACTTCTATTTGAGGGTCAAACTACCGGGTAGAATTTGTGATACAATCTTTGGCTTTCCAAATGCTATGTTTCCCTTCCTGAGGCTTGAAGGAAAGGATTTATACCAGTAGAAGGAGAGAGTTCCCAGGGTGCTGCAGACCCAGAGGAAGGAGAGCCACAGGCCTCCTTCCTGAGAGTGAGGGCAACAGTACTGCACTGCATGGCGGGGGAAGAGTTGTGTTGTGTAGGATGATTTCTGCTAAAGGGGTATTCACAATACTCAGGGTTTTTCTTGTGCATGTAATATTGCTAAGAGGTTAATGTGTACAGGGGATTATACAACAGGAGATAAGAAGTGTGGTGATAGATGTGTATTATAAGGATTACTGTTGTTTTTGCACAACTCAGCCATATTTACAGGGGCTTATGCACCATCCATGTTCTGACAGATTATAATGGTCAGGGGGACAGACTGGAATAAACAGAGAAATAAACAAATTGTCTTTCTCAGAAGATTATTTAGAAAATGTGTCATTGCATTTTGCCATTGAAGATGTCAACACACAGCTTGCCTTTCAGAAAATGGTGTCTGTTTGTTTCAGCTACAGAACTCCACAATGGGCTGACTAACCTGTCTTGAAAACCCTTTCGCCCAATTGATATTTGCCCGAACAGATGAGTCAGTAGTTTATAAACCTGGCATGTTAGCATCCAGTAATTTTAAACCTGGATCACATCTGAGCAGTGCTCCTTCAAGTCCTTTCTTGGGTATGACAGCTTTCAGAAATATAGTTTCATAGGCTTGCCCTTGATTTAGCATATACTACAAAACGAAGCCCCAGTGTAAACAGAATCCAGTTTTATGCGCTGTAACTAATGTGATTATATTATAATGAACAATATATGTATACCCGTATTTATGTGTGGTGTGTGTATATATGGGAGTGAACATGTGCATGCGTATATATATTCATAGCTCTATCTGAAAGACTGTCTTGGTGCCCCTACTGAACAAGTAACGAGTGAAGAAAACATGGTAAGGTAAATGGTTAGGGATGCTATGGATGTCAGCTCATTGAGAAGATCCCTCAAAGCATGACCTTATGCCACCTGACAAGCATACAGGCCTCTGTAGAGACGTTTTGGAATTGCCCAAGGGGAGAAAGGCACAAAAAAAAAGATCTCTGGAACAGCTAATTAGAAATTTTCCAGCAACCAGAACAAAACCAATTAACTATAGTCTCTAGGAAAGAAGCCACTCTATCCAGAGATTGAAGTCCACGCTATTAAAATAAAATGGTTAGATAGTGTAGCTATTGTACAAAAGGAGAAAAGTGCCATGAGAGTTCTAGGACTCTTTGTGTTCGCAATTCAAAGAGTAAATGCTGGGGAATATCCTTGATTACTGAGTTTCTGGCATCCTGATTGCCAGCAAATTAATACTAATTTCTCTCTTCTTTCTGAGGTTGTTTGGCGTTTACTTTCTCTTTATTTTCAAATTTTGAGTTTAAAATTTCAGAATTAATTTTCTGCTACTGTGTTCCAATTTTAAAATATACAGATACATATATACACATACTTTATCTGTTTCAGAAGAAGATCAAGCTAACAAAGTCAGTGTTAAAAAAAGGAAGAGGAATGTCAGAAGTTAGGTTTTCACTGTCACTTAAATCTATTCCTCTTGTGCGTAAGTGTTAAAGTGCAGCTGTAATTATCTGGTCACATACAGGATCTCTACTTTATTGAGATATTCAACATTTCTTTTTATCTTCTTTATTCACTGCGTGGTGTCAGGTCTTATTAAATTCATACCCTTGAAACCTTGCATTGAATAAAAAATTATTAGTTTGTCTCACATGCTTGCTTATCTGTCATGCTCTCAACCGTAACATTTGGATGCTTCACAAATAATACTGAATTTAACATCACAATGAAAAAAATGTGTCATTATCCTAACTTCACACATAGAGAGGTGAGGTGCAGAGATACTTACCACTGCTGAGACTTACAGAATCAGATGTACCCACTGTCATCAAATGGCTAATTTTAAATCTTGGGGCTGATTTATTTTTGCTTTTATCAAAACATTTTCCATTGCAACAGCATATGGTGTACTCCAAGCATTTTTTTTACCTGACTTCAACTATAGTTCAGCACTTCTAGCCTCACTGGGCCTTAAACTGAGGAAATGTTTCCTAGTATTATAAAGGAGCTCTGTGGCTGGAATAAAAATTCTACCTAGGAATAAAAGATAAGTTCTTCAGTATGGCAAAAGAATCGTTGGCTTGAAATCCTGACTGCCTTCTCGGAGGCTACCAGGTAGAAGGAAAATTTATTTAACTCTGTCTTTTAATTTGACATTGATTTTAAATGAAGGTACAAGAGTTATGTCCTTTAGACAGTCTCCTAGTATATCTTCACCTTTTGTCTTGTTCCTGTAGGATAGATAAATGCTAGTGCTGTTTGAATTTCCAGAGACTACTGTGGGTCTGTACTAGTGACTTCAGAGCAATGTGCAAAGTATTCTGCCCAGACTGAGAACTGCTGTGGGTATTGATGTGGGAGCAGAGTATTTTTTAGAATATTTTGGAGCAGAAATTTACATATTGCAGAGCATATTGCAAAATGTCTTTAGGGTGATGATCAGCAAGTGTGTCTGAAAGAAGCTTTTATTTGCACCATAAGTTTCTGGCTATCTTTTTAACAACCTAGTAGCCTAACCAAATGATCTACTAGCCATTGAACCTGTCTCATGTTCAGCTGTGGTCGTGCAGTTTTGAACATGGAGGGAAAGTGAGTTTCCTGTTCTGCAGAGATGGAGGGCTGTTCTGCTTCCGTGTACAAAGGGGTTCAGGGCAGGACCCACATGGAACAGAACTATGTACTCCCCTTCCCCCACCCCCCAGAGAGAGAGAGAGAGAGAGACTTTGAAAAAAAAATAATGAAATATATTGTTTAACAAGGAACAGAAAACGAAAAAGGGAGGTAAGAAAAAACAAATATATACAAAGATTAGGGGAAGTACAAAAATAAGCAAAATATACAAAACCCTCAGAAATAGTTCCAAGGTCCCACGGAGTGAAAGCACAACCTCCACCTCCGAGCTGCAGGGCAGGAGTGAAGTTAGCACCCACTTCCTGCCTCTTATCAGAGTGTGTGTCGGAAGGGGAGGGAATACAATGGTTCACCCCCACCCGGGGTCCTCCGAGGTGCTGGAACGTCACACCCCCATTCCAAGCCTCAAACCACAACAAGGGCTCTTGTCAGTTTTGTAGATACTTCTCATACTACGCATTCATTGTAAAAGAGGGTGAGAAGGAGCATGCAGGACCAGTTCTGCTTGTAGGTTGCCTCAAAGCATTAGGTCAGTGCTGAGCAGAACCCACCCATTAATTGCTCTCGTCTGTCTTTTAAAGGAGGATCTGCACTTTCTGCCATGTGTCTTTTGAGAAAGTGTATCTTTAGATCAACAACTGTTGCAGCTCTTTTGAGTGGATGTCACTCAAATTCAAGAGAAGTTAAAGAGTGTCAAAGGAAGACTAGAAATATTCTCTGATCCCAGTATTCAGCGCAGTGTTCCTGAAATCTCTGTAATATAGCCAAGTGCTTTGTGTCAGGAAGTGGCAACCATTTACACAAAAAGAAAAAGGAGAATACCTAGAAATTGCTACATTCTTCCATCAAATCATGGTGCATGTTTCTGCAACTCTGCCTATGTGTGATCACGTACCAAACCTACAAAGCTGTTTGAAGCTTAGCACAGCTCAATGCAGTTCTTTAATGCTAAGCATGTTTTTAGTGGCCTGCTGTTGATGGGACACATAATTAGCACATAACAAATGGAGATGACATCACAGGCTTTGTGTTATTTATGACTCTGTGTGCCAGTATATACAGACACACACACATATGTGTGTGTGTATACACACCTATACATGTACACACGTGTGTATGTATATGTGAAATACACCTGTCCTATACCTCACAATTATCTCTGATTAATCCATATAATTATCCAAGAGTAATATTTTATTAATCAAAAACGTCAAACAGAATAAAAAAATACACAACAAGTGAAGTGCCCTCTGAGTAGTTTCCCAACATTTAGACCATATGAAAGGCCACATTCAGTCATAGAATCACAGAATCATA
>NW_008601951.1:0-2356 GCF_000691845.1 Merops nubicus
AGGCGCGGCGGTTGGATGGGTAAAGAGGCCCCGCGCGCTTTGCCTCTGAGCCTGCGCGGGGTGCGCAGCGCACATCCTTCCTCCAGAAACCTTCAGCCCTCGCCATCGGGTGCCAGCGGTGCTTCACAGCAGGCCCGGGTCTTCTTCTTCTCCTGCGTCACTTTGTCTCCCCGAGGAGCTGTAAAACCGCATTTTTTTTTTTTTTTCTTTCCCTGGAAGAGATATAGTGTCCTGGGAATTTCTTCAAAATATGTGGTGGGTCGCCTTATTTGCTTCAGCACTGTTGAACAGGCCCTGCTGGTGGTTGCTCCCAGCCCTCACCCCTCTCCCTGGTCCTCAGAATTTGGGACAGTGGACTCAAGGATGATGTGCCTGCCAGAGCCCTCCTGCCTTTGATTTCTTCTTGTAGCAGGCTTGCTGGATATGAGTGAGGAACTATGTTTCAAGCTTCGCTAAATATGATCCACCACAGGACTTTTTGTGTGAATGCTATGTGTGGCAGGTACAATGACTCACAGGTGCTGTACAGGTAGTATGTACATGCACATAGACAACCACCATTTTCCAAGTGGCCGTTGATTTTAATTTTTTGGTTTTGCACAGCCATTTGGCAGTCCTTGCTATGGAGAACTTGGTACCTTTGAAAAACCCATGTTCTGCATTTAATACCCTGGTAGACCTAGGCATTGCCTGGGTAGGCTACCACAGGGCCAGTTTTTCATAAACGTGCCAGCCTTTCTGCTCTTGGGGGTCCCTCTGAATGGATCTTAGTTAAGCACAACTCACAAACAGGTTTTCAAAAATCCTGCTAAAGCAGGAGCCTTGGTGGGAGACCTTGGCAAGGCCAGGGACCTGTTGGCAAGGATCATCAACAGCAAGGTGGCTCAGGGAGATAAGGTCAGATGCACATGTGCAAGTGTAGGAGCAGGGAGTGCAGAGACAGGGCAACAACCGGACCTCACATGCTATGGCAGAGAGCTCTATTTATGTGTTAGAAAACCTAAGTGAGAAGAAATTTGAGTCAAAAGGCTTGAGGAGTAGCTTGCGTGGGAGCCATGAAAGTGGGCTGGGCTGAACTAGGAGAGGCTGAGATGAGATGAACGAGAAGCAGAATCTGCAAGATCAGTAGGGAGGAAGGGAAAGGGGGAATCTAGGAGACAGCATGGAAATACGTAAGGCTGTGTAAAAATGGTGAGAGGCTCCTTTTGTGTGAGTACTCAGGTTGGAAGCAGGGAAACAAGCACATGCTTCATGTTCTTCTTCCTCTTTTTTTGTTTTCCCCCTCCATTTTTTTAACGCATAGCAGCTTCAATGGTGTCCAGCACCACTTCCCTTTTCTTTTAAAAAAGGAATCTCCAGTAACCCTTTCTGCAGTTGACATTGTATCCATACCTTTTTGGAACCTATCTCTGAGCCCAAACGGCAGTGAACTCTGAACAATTTCAGGAACACTTCCTTAATTTTCTCAACTTTCTCTTCAATCAATGGGCGTCTCTCACTGCACCCTGTCTCAGCAGCAAGTCTGCAGGTTTTTCACACCACCTCCACTATAAAAAGTATAGGTACGTTTTGAAACAAAAGAAATTGAGTACTAGGTTCACCCTATCCCAGGAAGCAGCCATCCTCTCAGGATCCTGGTTTCTCGCCAACCCCTATAGGCTGTTCCCTTTCAGAAACCTTCTGGCAATAGACTAGCAGCTCCCTGTTCTTTCCCATGACATTCCTGCCCGTTTCCAGCTTTGCTATCAGCCTCAGAGACTGGAAGAAAGGAGGATTTAAACTTCTCTTCCCATTAACACTGGACTAGTGTATGCTGATTTGCATAGTTGCCTGAGCAGCTTTTACAGAAAAGCAACTTCAGAAATGCTAAATAATCACAAATTAACTGGTCTTTCTTCAAGTCTTGCTAAGCCCAGGCCTCCTGGATCTATCATGGTCTCATATAAATCAGAAATGCAGAACTGGTATCAAAGCTAGCAGCATGAGGGAGCATCTGATAACATGATGTGGGAAACTGCAGGAATTCCCCTGCCTGAACCCCAGTCCCTTCCCAAGCATCTGTCAGAGTGAAGTCCATGAGCAAGAAAAAGGTGATTTTTCATTGTTTCCACTATTAGCATCCTGCTAAACTCAAGGAATTGGAACATTGAGAAGATAAATCGAGCTCTAGGTGATCGAGTTTCTAGTCCAGCACCCTATTTATGTCTACGTTACTTTGTTGCAGGAAGGCTGAAAGCACAATACAGTGGAAAACAAGCCTTGAGGGAGGCTACAATGCCTAAACAGCCACCTTGGGAGCACGGAGCGGTTCTTTGCTTAGAACACAAGCAGCAGGGCACCACGTGGGAGCTGTGTG
>NW_008601952.1:0-11321 GCF_000691845.1 Merops nubicus
GGGGAAGGGGCTGCTAGGCTGGGCTGTGTCCGAGTGCAGACCTGGCCGGAGAGAAGGATTTGCTCTGTGTTTAATGTATGTTCTTCATCCTCTCCGTTCTTCCAAGCAGGCTAATTCATTCAGTCAAGTGTCTGAAAGGCACCTGGGGTAAGTGGCTTTGTCTGCAACTGTGGGTGTCTGGCACAGTTAAAGTGGGTGTTTTGGAGCAGCCTGCCCATGCAGCATCATTTGGCCTTAATAATACAGTTATGACAAGCCCTTATTAAAGCAAGGGGCAATTTTTTTCTATTTTATCAATGTAGTACTACAAAACACAAAACTTACTGCCTGACTCATTATTGGTCATATTGTATTTGTATACTGAAAAGTAGTGGTTTTAACCTGTTCTGGGCTTAGAGGGGTATTTAATACTGACTTGATTCTAATCACTTGACAAGTCTTGATTGGATTGTAAAATTTTTAGTTGATCTATTTTCCTTCTCTGCCATGTCTTGATCAACCATAATCTCAAAATCATTATCTAAGTGGCTAGTTGGTTGTATTTGGGGCATGCATGTTGTGAGAATAGTGGGAGAGACTTAAGATAATTTCAGTTCAGGCTGGCGAACGTGGAATTTCTCACTTGCTTAGTCAACTAGGATTTATTAAAGCTGGTATGTGAAACAGACTGGTATCTTAAGATGGTGTGGATGGACTACAAATGATACAGGCTGTGGAAAATTTGAGGCTGACTTTGTGCTAGTTCTGTTTGGATTTCATGTAATATTTGATAACCAAATGATAAAGAAACAGCAAAACATCCCCTGGTGGCACTGCAGAACCACTGTAACATTAGTACATTTTGCTTCATCATGGATCAACAGCAAAACTGTTAGAACAGTTGTGGCACCATGTACAGGTCAGCACTGAACACAAGTGCTTAGCATTTAGGAGAGCCTGATTCAGTTGGAGTCTGATGGGAGACCAGTGCCAAGTCTAAGGTGCTGCTGTAGACCAGGCATATCCGTAGAATCCTGAGGTTACTGTTCTGTAAGCAAAACTGTTGTTTTTAAATGTAATGTGAAGACATACATGTAACTGTTACCAAGTAGGTCCCTTATAATTAGAAGGCAGTGAATACATTTAAGAACATGTATTTGGAGTTGCAATTTATTTCTGCCATGCTGTATGCATGGGAAGCCTGAGCTGGGGAAACAGACTCTCTGGGAAGCAAAGGGCTAACAAATTTATTATGCACCTGGAATTTCAAGCCAGTATACTACTGTTGACTGTCTAGACAGCTGGCTGTGGTCCACAAGGCTACAACCAGTGCTGTTCCTGGTAGCTGAACAGCAGAAAACTGGCCAGTTCAGTCTTCATAGCTGCCATTGGGAGACCTGGGAGAGGTCAGTAGAAAAGAATTCGTGTCAATGTGTCACTCATTCATACACATTCACGTGGAGTGGTACAGACATGCTTTACTTTCACCACTTGGGTATCTTGTAACAGAGAAAGGAGCTCCACTCCTGATTCTTAAGGAGAACAGGCAGGCTTGGAGGGAAGACTATGACCTGCTTCCTTCTCTTGGGACACAGGGCTTGTGCAGCTTCATGTATTTCCAGACACTCTTAGCTGGTCCAGGTGATCAGAATCCTGTGGCAAAAGCTATGGGGAGCTTACAGAACAGGATGATTGCAGAATGTGATTCCTCCAACATTGCATGATGCTTTAGATTGAATATTTGGGCTTACTGTGTGTTTTATAGGAGCGGTGTCTCATCTGTAATACTGGTATGCCTGCTTGGCTAAAAAAATATCAGTTTAGTGACTCAAGCACCTTGCACAACACATCAGTGTCTAGTTTTTCAGTAGAACAATTAATTCTGCGGTATAGGGCTGCTGGTAGATAATACTTATGAGTGCAGGAAGCTTTATATAAGCTAATTTGAAAGAGTTTTCTCTAAGAAGATGCTTTCATGATGAAAATTGATTGTAAAAGTTTAAGAGAGAAAACAGAATTCCCTTTATCTGTGTGCTTTTTACAAGGCACAGTTCAACTTTTTTTCCACTATGGGTTGTTCTCTCAGGTATGACATGGTGCAAGGTTTCCTCATAAGGGGTTTAAGAGGTACTCACACTAGTGTTGTGATTTGGTATGTAAATGGAAATAAGGAAGAGTATGTTAGAATAATAATTTTTCAGAGGAATCAAAAATAAGGTGAGGTTTTTTAAATGTGGCAAAAAAATGCTTTTCATCATTCCTAAACTTAATAGTTTATCTTAACACTGAACTAGCTTTAGACTATTGTGCAGGGCTCTATTCTAGTCATGGAGGCAAGCAAAGCTTGCATTTACTCCTTCAATTGAGGAGCTTTTTAAGCAATTTATAATCCTAAAATTTACTGAGGCAGATCAGCTGCTTCTAGGAGAGATGCATCTGGTTTCTACCTCTTGTATTTTTATCTGATAAGCTGTAAAGTTGCTCCATAGACTGCTGTAGTTTGAAGTGAGTTTGAAGCTTTACACGTGAAAGGGGGGAGAAGAAACAAAACCTGCTACTGACTTGTGTTTGCCTGAAGAATATCTGTCTGTGGCCTTCTGCTTGCTTTTGTATTGTTTGAACCACCTTCGCTGTAAATCCAGTTGTATGTCCTCGCAAAGTTGTTTCTTGACTCTTACTGTTAGATATTTTCTCTTCAGGCTTATAAAGACTGTCTTCCTCTGTTCCACAACTGGCTCTGCCAGCTGGGAAACCAGCAGGAAAACAAGTCTCCATGTATTGTAGAAGGTGGCAATACTGTGGAGTGCTCCGTGTGAACTGTCTTAAGTTTTGTTTGAAGCTGTGCTGTCTCTGTTTTCACTTCCTGCCTGCTGAGTGGGTATAAGAACTAAACTTGCCAAAACTTAAACTTTGCCAAACTTGAGTATGGTATAGCTTTTTTGTTATAGCCCAGCGTGGTGTCTATAAACAAGCACCTCTTCATGGTTTTTCTCAAGACCTGTGAAGCTATGAGCTCCATGTAATAAGCAACTTTGTCAGAGGCTTTAAACATCTTAACAGAGTTCTGGGAAAAAAAAAAAAATCTGCTAGCTGTCCCCCTAAGCACAGTTGTTCTCTTGTCTTTCAGCAATTCCAGTCCAGAGCTCCAGGCTGCCATTGTTGTCTGATGCCATGCCAGCACCAGCTCATCTATTTCCATTGATTCGTAACTGTGAGATCAGCAGAATATGCAGCACTGTGTGTTACTGCCACCATAAACATCTGTGTTGTTTATCATCCCATTTTGCTCACAGTCACTTCAGATATGCACCTCAGAAGAAATCTGCAGCACTTTGTAGGCCAAAGGAGGACTTCAGTCACTTCATTCACATGAGGGATTATGCTTCCACACCACAGAGGTTTTACCTCACTCCTCCACAGGTCAACAGCATTCTGAAGGCAAATGAATACAGTTTCAAAGTTCCAGAATTTGATGGTAAAAATGTAAGTTCTGTCCTTGGCTTCGATAGTAACCAGCTGCCTGCTAATGCTCCGATAGAAGACCGGAGGAGTGCTGCCACTTGCTTACAGACAAGAGGAATGCTTCTGGGTGTGTTTGATGGCCATGCAGGTTGTGCTTGTGCTCAGGCTGTCAGTGAAAGACTATTTTACTACATTGCTGTCTCTCTGTTACCTCATGAGACTTTACTTGAAATAGAAAATGCTGTGGAAAGTGGCAGGGCTCTGTTGCCCATTTTACAGTGGCACAAGCATCCCAATGATTACTTTAGCAAAGAAGCTTCCAAGCTTTACTTCAATAGTCTAAGAACTTACTGGCAGGAACTCATTGATCTCAACAGTGGAGAGACTACTGATGTGAAAGAAGCTTTAATTAATGCTTTTAAGAGGCTTGATAATGATATTTCTTTGGAAGCTCAAGTAGGAGATCCAAATTCTTTTCTCAACTACCTAGTACTGCGAGTAGCATTTTCTGGGGCGACTGCCTGTGTGGCCCATGTGGATGGTGTTGACCTGCACATTGCAAACACAGGTGATAGTAGAGCAATGCTTGGGGTTCAGGAGGAAGATGGATCTTGGTCTGCAGTTAACCTGTCTTATGATCACAATGCGCAAAATGAACAGGAAGTGGAACGTGTGAAAATGGAGCATCCAAAGTCTGAAGAGAAAAGTCTTGTGAAACAGGATCGTCTCTTAGGTCTCCTGATGCCTTTCAGAGCTTTTGGTGATGTGAAGTTTAAGTGGAGTATTGAACTACAGAAGAGAGTAGTAGAATCAGGCCCAGATCAGCTGAATGATAACGAATATACAAAGTTTATTCCTCCAAACTATCACACTCCCCCATACCTCACAGCTGAGCCAGAAGTCATCTATCATAGATTGCGACCACAGGACAAGTTCCTGGTTTTGGCCACAGATGGGTTGTGGGAGACAATGCACAGGCAAGATGTGGCTAGGATTGTAGGGGAGTACCTCACTGGTGTTCACCATCAACAGCCAATAGCTGTTGGTGGCTATAAGGTAACTCTGGGACAGATGCATGGTCTCCTAACAGAAAGGAGAGCAAGAATCTCTTCAGTCTATGAAGATCAGAATGCCGCAACTCACCTGATACGTCATGCAGTGGGTAACAATGAGTTTGGCACTGTGGATCACGAGCGATTGTCCAAGATGCTTAGTCTTCCAGAGGAGCTGGCTCGGATGTATAGAGATGACATGACAATTATTGTAGTGCAGTTCAACTCCCACGTTATAGGGGCATGTCAAAATGAGGGACTGTGAATGTACTGTAAAGAACTACTTACCAAAGTTGTAACATGGCCAGTATGAGCAGCAAATGAAAAACCACACAACAGTAAAACCCCAGAAACCCCTCGGCAAACAAATTGGTTTCAGCATTTCTATTGTTCCTGCCTTCCCGCAGAGCTCTAAATACATGGGAGGTACTATTGACCTAATACAAACTTAGAGGAAGTCGCAGCTTGGGAAAAGATGTTTTTGTAATAATTTTGCACTATTGATTCCATGAATGCTGCTAGAACAATGTCTTGAATTTGACAGACTTGGATGAGATGGAAGGAGGATAAATAATTAACTGTCAAAGATCTGGCTGTTCAAGGAACAAAACCTGTTTATAAATATCTGTAAATATCTACACAGTATCTTAAAGATGAGTACAAAGGAGTATTGTTGAATTCTTACAGGGTTAATCCTCATCAAGCAGATATGGTTAGTTGTGAATGTTGTCTACTGTTTATTCTAAGCAGAAGGTCACTTCAAGTAAGTCTTCAGTGTAACAGAGTTGTCTCACTTTCATATAGACAATGTCAGTTCACCTCAGGATAGTTGTCTAAGTGTTGACTTTCAATACAGGTCTAAGCCATAATCAATACCTGAAATTGTTACAGCTTAATCATATCAAATGCATGGTAACTTCTAAACCTCTGCATTAATAGTTTCTTGGCTGTGGGTTTCTGCACAACTTGTAGGGCAATAATACTTCACACAAACCTGTTTGTGGCTTTGTAATTGGCACTCATTTTCACTTTGGCTATAGCAAATGATTGCATATTGGATGTCTTGCACTTCAACTAATTTTGTAAGTACAGTTAAAAACTACAAATTAAGTATGGCTTGTAAATAGTGTGCTAGTTGAAAAACTATTTAGCATGCATGTGTATGTTTAATGTCTTTTTCTGGCAACTTCTTTATTAGCAGCTCTGTCTTTCTGGACAGGTGTTTTGTGCATGTTCTTACAGTCCAGAATGTTCCTGCAGAGCAATCTCTGAAATGGGTCTTTGGTTTGTAATGGTTGAATTTGAACTTAAAAGATTGTCTGTAACTTGTGTGCCTAAAGTTGTTGGGCTTGTAACTGTAAAAAGTAGGGACTGACAACTAATTTGTCATCATTGCATCTATTTTAGGTATGTTGCATTGTATACAGATTTATTTTAACATGCCCTTAGGTTAAAAACTGAAATGCTGGCTGAAGTATCAGCCTGTGATGACTGATAGAATGAATGTAACTTGATTCGTGTGCTCTGGAGAGCAGTGACAGGTCAGCTTTTTCACTTACTGAGGTGTTTCAGTTAAAATACCTCCCTAGCCTTCTTCATAGCAAATTAAATCAACACTTAAAAAAAAAAATTAGCTTATTTTGGTTAATTGAGTAATGTGGCATTTTTTACTAAACATGAATATTGCCAATTAATGCTACTGTTACATAGGGTGCACTTAGTTTGAACAGGGAATCTGTGCTCTAGTGAACATGGGCTCCTCAAACTCAAACGTTGCATACTTTGTGGCCTGCAGTTTTAATGCCTCTTTACCCAACTTTAAATACCAAGATCAATGCTGCTGTGAGGTTAATGATACCTAAGTTCACATTGAAGATGTGCACAACCCTTCTTTATTTGAAGGGAAAAGGGGAACTCTGAAATGCTTAGACAAGTACTGGCTGTTGACATTGCTTCTGTATGTTGTGTTTTGGTGACTATGTCATTAGCTAGGTCAATAAACTTTTAAGTTCTAGCATTCAAATGCTGTATGTACCTAAGCTGTTGCAGTATTTAACTTTCTTACTTTTTTAGTGTTAAAGCTTTATTACATGTATTGCTGTATTTAATGTTTGGATTATTAATACCAATGTGGTACAAGTCATAGCCAGAAGAAATGAACAGTGGTCCCATGGATGCAACTTTTATTGAGGAGAAGCTGTTTTTTGTAGTAAGATGCATATATATATGGGGGCAGACAAAATATTTGTGTATTGCTTGGAGACTTGCTCAGTATGTATGCAATGAATAGAAGCAGCATAACTCCCTGCTGAACAGGTTACTGAACAAACATCTTTTAACAGATTCCAATAAAATGATCAATTATGCAGAAATCCACATGTATTGGATTGATAACAGAATAATGCAATAGCTACTCTGCTAAGGCTGAAGCTTCTGAGTTACCTGGATTTCAAGAATGTGTTCTCTTGTGTAGTTCCTATTACAAATAGACCAGATGGCCAAACAAGGCCAAGTATGAATGAAAAGAATGAAAATTGAACTTCATAGCTCTTCAATGCCACTGTCAGGCTTGAACTGCTGCATCAGGTGTGCGAGTGCTGCCACCGCCTGGCAACGAATGCGACTGTCAGCCAAGTGTCAATGGCCCTCCCTCTGTGTATCTCAGTTCAGCGTCTCCTGATTACCTTCAGAGGCAGTGCTGCAGTTAGAGCAGCCTCATTTGAGATCATGGAGCTGGGGACTGCTTACAAAACATTATATTGCTCTGTACAGGGTACAGTCTAAAATACTTGTGCAGATGAAAATGGCATGAGAATGAATTGTTGGTAAACAGTAGCAACTGCTCTTGCCCCAGAGGCAGAGGTTGTTTTGGGTTTGCATTGTCCAGCAAACTTGTTAATGGCAGAAAGTACTGCTACTTTATGTATATAATAGTGGATGCTATTAAGACTTTCCCAAAGAAGAATTTCACAGCTGCAAATGTGTGGCTCAGCCTGGAAAGATGGCTGAATCTTGACATTTACACAAGCCTTCAACTTCATCTTTAAGTCTGAAATCTTTAGAACTCTACTAGATGAACATGTGGGCAGAACAGTTTAATAGTAACAGTAGGCAAGAGATGAGTGGGAGATCTCTTAGTCTGTGATTTCAACTTAAGACTGTTGATTCTGTTCCCTTGTGTTGAAAATGTGCACTTTCTTTGCCTTTCACAGGATTTTGCAGCTATTGGTGTGAAAACTTCCATATTCTCCATTTGCCTTCTAAGTGCAGGACTCTGAGTACAGAACTTACTAAAATATTTTCCCCTTTCTCATTTCCTTGTTGCAAGGCAGAGTTTTGCATGTAGCAGACTCTAAAAATGTGACACACAGAGCAAGGAGCATAGTCTCGTTGTAAAATGTAAGCATACTCTTAAGCTCAGGTCCCTATACTAAGAAGAATTCTGGAGTGAGAGGATGCCTGGTCAGTACCTGTGATAAGTGCCCTGCAGAATCTCTCTGCTGCTCTGCTCTTCCTCAGTGGGGAGGCATATTTGTAATGAGATTACCTGGCATAGATGGATAATTCAGGTCTCTGGTTCTAACCATCTGTGGTGTGCTAAGCTCCCTGGTGTAGACAGTCCCATCTGGTGTCACAAGTGCCAGTAAATAGGTGCCATCTGATCTGTTCCAGTGCCCTTTGGGAGCACAGGTTGTTGAACACTGTCGTCATCAGTGCTCCTACACAGCAGTCAGGAACAGTGCTAGCACAAGGCATTTGCGGATGCCAAGATAGTTGGCATCTTCCAGCTGATAGATTTGATCCTATGTGAGAAATTTGTGCAGCACCTGATTTTTGTTTGGTATTGTGTAAATAGAAATTAAATCTCTGGAGTTGGAAGATCTGGCTAAAATGCCTTGTCCTTTTTTGAAAAGTTTAGAATGAAGCAGCTCCTACAGGTAGGAAGAGAAGCAGCTTCCTTCCAGCTGGGCAATGACACACTGCAGACTGATGTCATGTTGCTATATGTACAATGAAGAAGCTGGATTTAACCTGTTGTAGCAGGAGGCTTTTAAGTGTAGCAGTTAAGGAGAGTCTTTGTTGCTGTGGGTTTGGTCCTGTTTAAAATAAACATGCTTAAAATGAAATGGGCTTTAAAATTGTTGCAGTCATGGTTTCTTGTGCTAGGTTAACTGTTGTCCTTTTTCCCTATTTTTATTTGAAAGCCCTCCTTTACCAAGTGCCTTTACTGTCAGGGTCTTGCCCCTTCTTGTTTTGTGCTTTCCTCAACAGTGAATGCAGGATGTCTTTCTAAGTGCTGAAGTATTTGCAGGAAAAAATGCTTTCTAATGTGTTCTGGATTAATTTTTTTCAACAGCTACAGCTTATTTAATTGCTGTGCAAACAACTAGATACTGGCCCTTTGTCAGGAGTATATTATCAAATACAACATAGGAAAAGTCATTGCTAGAGTAATTTTTAGTTGTATGTCGACCTAATTTACCAAATCTTGATTAGGGAGTTATTTCTTTTAGTTTACTCTTTTAAAATATGACGTTAATAAGTCTGTAGTTTAAAACACAATATAAATGTTCTACCATAAAATACCTGTGCAGTAGAGAAAACACAGGTTCACTTCACTTTTCTCCTATCCCAACCAGTTAGGTACTAAACATTACTGTTGACTGATTTTTAAGTCCTATCTGATAAAGTCCAAAACTTTGAACAAGTTCCTGACTTGCCCTCGCATTGGAAGTAAGTGGGAGGAGAAAGGGAAAATAGACCAAGTCTTGTAAGTAATGTGTTTAAACCAGTTTGAGTTCTGGTTCTTCTGTTCGGCATCCCATCCGTAATGTGAAGCACAACCTATGTCAATTGTATGTGCTGTGTTGCTTCAATGAAAGAGACTTCATAAGTGTGTGGTTTTCCATGTATTCTTTCGTCTCATTCTGTGCTGGGTTGGGAGGTGGATGTAAAAGTCAAAGTGTGCATCCATGGGGTTCCTTGTCTAAGTAATCGGTCGTACAGATTGCAGGGGTTGTGTTAAGCATCAGTCTATTTGCTGTCATCATGATGGATCTTTCTTGGAACAGAAGAATTATCCTTGATTTATAGACTTTCTACTAGAGATCTCCTAGCTCGGAAATCCTATTTAATACAACTTGCCAATGCCAAAATATTTGTATACATCATAAACAAAATACTTGGTTTTAATAGCCTGTATCTGTGCTTGAGGGTAGCACTTGGTACATTGCCTCACATCTTAATTGCTGAATTAATCCAATTAGGCCTCTGTCACATGTTGCTGATGGACAGGAAAAGCACTGAACAAGAAACAGGGAAATGATGTTAACAGTCAAGCACCCCATGTGCTGACAGACAACTGTGCATTAAACCCAGTTTCATGCACATCTCTGCACACTAGTGAGTCAGCTTTGGTCATTGTCAGAATTGTTACAAAGCCTGTAACCATTAGTTCTGTGGGTCTTCCCTGTTGCCCCTTGCTAGTGCTTGCCCACGGTGGTAGCTCAACAGCTGGGTTGATATAAGAATACTGGTTTTTAAGATTTTATGGGTTATATGCAAATTGATTAAAATGGCTAATGGGATTCCATCAGGCTTCCCACTTTTAGGCAGCTGGGAAAGGGTGAATGGTGCTTCCCTAATGGCAGCCTCTCCTAGAGGGGGAAAAC
Source organism: Merops nubicus (assembly GCF_000691845.1). Classification (NCBI taxonomy): domain Eukaryota; kingdom Metazoa; phylum Chordata; class Aves; order Coraciiformes; family Meropidae; genus Merops; species Merops nubicus. Next base: position 10,166 of record NW_008601952.1, read on the forward strand.
AAGTCTTTATTCATCTCTTAAAAACTATCTGCTGTACAGAAGACCTGGCTGGAGCACAGCAAGGCTTGACAGGGGTTTGTGACTCCTGCTGAGAAGGAAGGTGTATTAACCTGTACAGCGTGCTGTATTAGTCCAACTCTACCACTCTCCTACTCTGGAAGTAGTTCAAGTGTCCCTGCAAACCACAGCATTCCCCTACATATACAAAGTCACAGTCACTGTTGTGTGCAGACACCTTACCAGCCTTTTCTTAGACACATAAACTTGGCTACTTCTGTCTGTGCCTTCATACTGAGTGGTGAAGCTCCCGTTAGCTTGTGGAGCAGTATTCAGCACATGTTGTGAAGTCTCGGTGACTGTTCAGCCCACTTCACACCTACATTAAACTCTATGCAGTGTAACAGAAGCTTAGTTACCTTGTTCACATATAGGCAGGTCCACTTAGGTGTTTTCTGAAGGGAAATGTTGACTGTCCTTTCCAATATCTTCAAGGATACAGAGGTCCTGCAGTATCTGCCATGTCTGCATAATGCCTGTATCCAGGGGTTTTAATTCTTATACCTAATGTCCCTGCAAACAGTGCTATTCTAGGGGCCTTTTCTTACCCTTTGGTCCTTTAGGTGTATGGAAGTGAACCGTGGAGCCCAGTGTTGTCTTTTGTATTGACCCAAACAACTGTTGCGAGCTGTGACACGTTTCTGTTACTACAAGGACTTCCTTTATTTCACCTGTGTCAGAGCCCTGCCAGTACAACAGTTGTAGGAGAACAACATAAAGTTTACTTGTCATAACCTGCAAGGCCTGCATTTGCAACAGTGTTCAGCATTCCTTCTGCTCATTTGAGTAGGAGCCTGTAAGCCAAGGCTTAGCACACAACTGAGCAAAGGAGTCTACGTTCTGTTCTTGTTACTTCAAAGCTCAGTTGAGAACAGAATGCCGTTTTCTTGAAGCAGTCCAGCTTGTAAAAAAAAATAATAATTAATGGAAAATCCCTAACTTGTAGCTGATGGTACGAAAGGTAGAAGAGTCTTCTAGCAGGCATCTTTGCAGGGTATAAATGAGGCAACGGAGGGCAGACTTCTGCCAAATTGAGCTGATTGAATCTGATCTAGCGATGGATGCTGAGATGCCATTCATAGAATCATAGAATCCTTTA
>NW_008601953.1:0-3117 GCF_000691845.1 Merops nubicus
GGATCGGGTGTCGGTAACGACATTCTATTTCTATTTCTATTCTACCCTACCTTATCCTATCCTAATTTAATTCCAGAAGGTGCCTGCCTGTGTGACCTCCTGTGAAATAGGTGGGACAGGGCAAGGCAGCCAGACACTTGGAAAAGCTGAGGGAATCTTTCTGGATTGTAGGAAATCTGAGCAATCCTTCCCACCTCTTTTCTAGACCCTGATGGATTTAACAGCCCCCTGTCACCCCCTCTCTCAGTGCTTCTTTTCCAGGCTGAAGAGCCTTGACTTTGTTGCTCCCCAAACAAATCCTCTTTGAATCCTTCCGTGGTCCCTTCTGCCCCACTTTGTGCAGATAACAAAGGTAGAAACTCTCTGGATGATGCTTCTCAAATCATTAGGTTGGATATTAGGAACAATTTCTTTCCCCTGAGGGTTGCCCAGGGCTGTGCCAGGCTGCCCAGGGCAATGGTGGAGTCCCCACCCCTGGAGGGGTTTCCAAGCCATGGAGATGTGGTGTGAGGGACACGGGGCAGTGGGGAACTGGCAGTGCTGGGTTAGTGGACCTGATGTTCTTGAAGCTCTCTCCAACCAGAATGATTCTATGATTCCATGATTTTATTATTAGGGTGCTTTATTATGAAGTATTTAAGTAATTATTAAGTACTGGGTAGTACCTGATCCTGTCCTCAAGATCCAGCCCCCAGCCCCTAATGGAAGAACTGGATGCTTGTAGCTCTACTGACCCCATGAGACTGGGGGGGGGGAAAAGGATAAAACTAAGATAACAACAATAAATCCCCAAGGGATTCTCACCTTCCCATGGCCACTGTTCCCTCGTGTGCCTCCTGCCTTAATTCATCTATCACAGCATTGGGTCTGTTGATATTTTCAGGCCAATTCATGGACCCAACTTCCTCTCCATGTGTTTTTCCTGGCTGGATTTTCTGCTGGCCACTAAATTTTCCCCAGCTCAAGAAATATTCACTACAGACCCACCTTCCCTGGGGAGCAGCAACAAGACAAAACAAAAACTGGTGGCTTCAAACCTCTTTGAAATGGGACACAAAAAAAATCAGGACTTATTAAAGTGAAAGGACAGAGCTCCACGTAGTGCCTCACAGAACGTTGGTGTAAGCCTGCTCCCCGAGGAGCTGGCCTGGAAATGTCAAGCATTGCTGAAGAGAGCAGAACCACACTCTTCTGCTGCACCCAGCCCAAACTGGGATTTACAGCCTTCAGCAGAATGTCATTTTTATAGCTAATTTTTTATTAATTTTCACTCCGTAATTAAGGAGTATGAGAGAAGAATTATGTTTGGGGGGGATTAGAGCAAATAATGGGGATTGGGAAGGGCCTGGAGCCACTACACTAATACTTTAATCCTTGCAAATACACCCCTGTCCTCCTGTCATTACAATAAAAAAGGCAAAATGGCAAAAATCCCCGACAAGGGTAAGAATGATCCCCTAGGGAGGGAGATCTGGCAGTCCTGGCTGTGCCACTCACACCCAGAGCTCCAGAACCCCCCCAGACTAAAAGCTGATAAGGAGCAGGGAGCCAAAATCAAACATTTTTTGAAGGGATGTTTGTGATGGTCTCACCAACCTCCACAGACCTCTCTGGAATCAGGTGGGATGGGGACAATGAGGTTGAAGTCTTGGTCCCTGAGGTAAATGGGAGATGAGTTGCAGGCAATGATGGAGAGCAGCTTTGTTGGACAGTGGGTGGCTCAGTTGGGCTGTAAATACAAGATATAGAATATTTCTAACAATAAAAAATATTAAAAAATTATATATTTATATATAAAAATATACAAATATATAAATATAATATAAATATATAAATATTTATATATACACTGCCTGCATTCACAGCCCATGGTGTGTGCCCTTGGATCTCCTCTTGGCCCAGGGCAGATCTAAGACACAATTACCACGAGGGGAAGGGGGGACCAGGTCAATGTGCCTGAAAAAACAGGAAGAAAATTCTTCAGCCCATCAATGTGGGTACAGAATAACCTCAGGATAAGATGAGGCCACATAGAAAGGATTTCAGGTTTTGAGATGCAACGGGATAGAGGAATTTTTTAAGCTGAAAAAATAAGAGACCAGGACATATTATTTTTGTTTTTTAAGCTGTGAATTCCAGTGTTGTTGTTTGTCACCTTCTGTGGTGGAGGCTGCTGGAGAGTGAGACTTGTCTGGCAGCTCTGAGAGCCACCTTGTGAACTCATTGGCACACGTGCTTAGGAGCTGACAACTGCCAGCCACAAACCTCATCAAGAACATGATGGAGGCAACAACCAGCACTGAAAAGGGCAAAGAAATGTCAACGTTTGCAAAATGTAACAAGAAACAAAAATATGGTTTTATTTATGTGGGTTGCAGCCTCATTTCACTGACAATAAAAACAGACCTCCTATGGTACAGCTTGAGGGCACCTCTTCTCCTATCACTTGTTAACTGGGAGAAGAGCCCGAGCCCCACCTGTCTCCAACCTTTTTTCAGGGAGCTGTTGAGAGTAAGGAGGTCTGAGCCTTGTTTTCTCGATGCTAAACAACCCCCGGGTTCCTTGGGGTGGAATGAGATGGAAAAAAAAATAGAAAATACCCATGTCATGCCTGCAGCAGAGAATGGGCATCAACACCATGACTCCTGATGTCCAGATGGGGACCCTCCACCTTGGACCACGTAGCCACCGACCTTGGCAAACCCAGACTCAAGATGCTGTGAGGTCCAGGCTGGACTTGGAGATACACTGCACCTCCCACAAAGGCAGAGATGCCCTGGGTTGCTGTGTGTGCCCATCATATCTATGCCCACAGAGGGGCTGGCACGGGGAGGAGTGCTCTGAAATAGCCTGGGCTGGTGTGGGACACACATCACCACATAGGTTGTCCCTGTCCTGCTTCCCAGAGGTTGTGTGGGCACTATGGAAACTCAGAGAACTGGACTTCAACCTCCAACTGTCCATAGGGCTGTGTAAATCCCCGTCACTGCTGGCACCAGGCAAGGGAAGGAAAGGTCCCAGCAGAGAAGAGGAAGGCATGGCCTCTTTGGGGTCTAATCTGAACCTCTCAGCACCTAGGAAGAGGTGGATGGTGGGGTGGGATGGGATGGGATGGGA
>NW_008601954.1:0-3979 GCF_000691845.1 Merops nubicus
AGGCGCCCGAGTGGTGGTCACCCTGTCCGCACAGCGAGTTTAGTGGCGTTTCCACCGCCGACTGTATGTGCCAGCTGCCTGCAGCTGTCGTCCAGGGGAAAAAGCAGCTTCCCGGGTCACATTCTCACTGAGCAAGTCCCACAAGGGCTGAGGAATGCAGTAGTTTCGGAAGTGCACCACTCGGTGTTCTGTGCTGCTTGGTCTGGCATTGTTTCTGTCTGAAGGTGTCAGGGACAGTTTGTCCCGTGTTCACACCTCAGCTTACTGATATTCTTCAGCAAATGCTGTGCAGCTTCATCGTGCTTATCCTGAAGTTCCTTCCTGTCTTTTTACTCAAACAGCTTCACTTGGGATCTGGTAGTTTTCTTAACGCCTGCTCCTGTGGGCAGTGAGTTGGGGGTCCTGGGGTGACACAGCACAGAGGGGGCTGGTTTGGGCTGGCCTGCATCCTTTCAGAGGATATTCATGAACGATGGTGTGAATGAGAGAGGGAACTGTGTGGCAATCGCTTCTGCTTTGGCTGATCAGTCACCAGCTGCAAAAGGACCAAAGTCGGCGTGCTCACCTACATATGGTGAACCAGCTCAACTTGGACTCTCTCTGGAGGTGTCTGTTCTGAAACAAGGTTTCAGACTTTCTTATGCCCTTTACTTGCTAGTGCAAGAAGCATAGATCTCCCAGGCTGGGTCTCACTTGGCATTGGGGCAGCAGTGTGTTTTGTCTGCAGGAATAATCCTTGAGGGCGCCTCAGGGGTGGGGAGTGGGGCTCTAGGATGCCTTGCCAGCGTGCCTGGCATTGCGGGCTTCCCCCTGCAGCCCCTTGGCACCGCGCTCATCGCTCAAGCCTGTGAGAGCTTGGGATCAGTCACAGAGGCAGCCCTGCAGTTAAATGTCTGCAGGGGAGCCATAATTAGCTCCAGAGCTAACACATTTAGTACGTAGGCTTGGAGTGGAGGCTTGGAAATTCAGTCTGCGGTCGTTCACCACACATATAATTATTGCCTGGAAGGTCAGAAAGGGGTCTCTTGAGAGTTAATGGCAGGAGCAGTGATTCTATAATGGGACTGAAGTGCTCAGATGTTGGGTGTGTTTTGTGTCGTTTATAGGCACAGAGGGAATAATAGCTGCCTCTATTTTCTGACAGAAAAAAAAAATTAGGCTACTGTTTGTTTCTGACAGGACAATATTTAGGTGAAAATAAGGGTTTGCTGAAATTAATATAACTTCTGACTGTGCTTTGATTCCATTTATTTGAAAGCAGAGGGAAAAAATTTACCTGTTCTTTGCTGTTGGAATTCCTTAGTCTCTTTTAGGACAAAAAAGAGCAAAGGGGTGAGAACGGTGCAAGATGGAAACATTTTAAAGCTTATAGAAATCTGTTTAGTTTTAGCATAAGACACCAACACTAGAAGACAGTATCACTGGAATCTGTTTGTTAAGAACTTTTTGATGGTGATGACTGTTTTGTGTGTGGTGTTTTTTTTTTTTTTTTAATTCCCCCCACCCCTAATTACTAATTTAAAACATTCCAGTTTTGATTATAAATTGTTTTGGTTGTTTTTCAGTATTAAAAAGAATTTATAAGGGAAGTTATTGCTTTGGTCTGTTCTAACACATTTTGGTTTTATTTTTTTTAGTATAACTATGGTTTTGTAATGTAAAAACATGCCACAGGGAATGCTTCTGAGTTTTGCAAAAGATTCAGTGGTTCAGCTCTTGTCAGGTGTACTTAAGAAAGTAAGATTACCTCAGTCACTTGAAACTAGTTTCCTGAGGGTAGAAGATACCTTCAGGGGAAAAAAAGCAAGGCTGGTGACAAGCCAAAGAATCCAACAGGTTGGTTTTTTTTCTCACCTCTAATTTCTATAATCGTGCTCTCATGCAGTGGTGGATAGACACTTATGGACTTGACATGTGTTAGACCAGTCATTAATTGTCAAATCATTTAGTGATGACAGGCTAATAACTCACCTATGCAAGGAAACCTTTCTCAAAAGAGAGGAATATAAAATACGTGTGTTTAAATTGAAACTGAAATTCCTGGAACTGGAATCTTGGAAGTCTGTATTCCACTTCTGGTTTTGCTACAGCTTTGTTACATGTCTGCAAGAAAATCATGTGTGTGATAAACAATACTTTGCCACCTTGTGACGTGTGGAATGTGTATAGGGAAACTGGATGTAGGAGTGGAAGGTGAAGTATCATATATTTATACTGTGCATGTGTTATGGAGAGCCTCTGTGAAAACATGGTAGGTAACAGGAATGCTGAGTAGAAGCTGGCCTTCTACTGCGTTAAAATACTCACTGCTAGCAATCCTCGAGTGAAGAGGGTGATACGGAAGAGATGGCCCCGACATGGGATCATTGAGGAGTAGACATGGCAGGTTCTGTCAAAGAACACAAAAGGCTATCTCGTCTGCAGAGCTTGCCTCGAAGCTCTTAAAGCTCTGGTCTAATCCAGAAATCACTGCAGCAGATGCCCCTGTCCTCCTGATTTTTATGAACTCTGGCGCAGATCCTAAGTGATCAGAGTAGTCCTGACCCATTGTATTGTGATACTGTTTGGGCATGTGCCCCAGAAGCTTTATCATAAAGACTGTATCAGAAAACAAAGTGATTGTTGCTGTTTCCTCAGATCAGGAAGCTACAACTTCTTTGGATGAGTTGAAGACTGATGACCATCTCTAATTCAGTCTGCGTTCACTGACCGCTGCAAGGAAATTGCCATCTGACTAGTGAAAAAAATGTAAGGCTTCATTTCCTCCTTTGATAGGCCTGTGCTCTGTACTTGCAAATGGAGTCCAGCAAAAACATTGTAGTTTAAGTCTTCAGATGTGAAATCACCTTAATTTCCTGAGATCAGTATATGATATATGGGGAGGGTTATGTTTCTGCTTGCAAATGGTGTTATTATTGCAGGTGAATTTTAAGTGCGTGAAGGTTATCTTTTGCTATCTTATTCCCCTTGTGCTCTGTGTTTGCTATCCAAAAGTGTTGTGGGTCATCATGCATATTTTTGTGTTCAGTCTTTAAAAACAAGGTTCTAGGCTGACTTGGATACTTGGATGATTTCTTGGTGTTGAGAGTAAGCTTTCTGGTTTGGCCTTGGCAGAACGAGGATATAAGTGAAAAGATCAGCAAAAGGGGTGACAATTTTCTGTTTATCTTTGAAATAATATTGCGTGGATTCTGTGCACCTGCAGGAGTAGATGTGTTCTTTGGAGGCTACTGGGATGTGAGTAAACTTGTCAATCAAACACGAAGTGGCTATGTTTCCAGAGGCATGTGAATGAGTTCCCCATTCTCAAAGCAGTTTTTAACTTGCTCTTCTGAATGACAATCTCTCTCTCTCAGAACAATGGTTATCTTCTAGGTGTGATTACATTAGTATTATTTATAGCCATGTACCTTGGATTCTGATGAAGAGAGTAGTCAGCTTGGGGGATTTGCAAGTCTCAGCAGTATCTCTTAACACATGAGCGTTGATTTTTGCATGCTCTCAGAACTTAATCTTGCAGTTCAGGGTAAGCATAAGTTTTGGGGATTTCAGCAAGGCTTGGCTATGTCCTTTGCTTTTTCTGAAGTCTGTGGATGTTGAACTAGGTTTTGCACCAACATCTCGGAAGTCCTGCTCTGAACAATTGCAAACAACATTATATAAACTTAGTATGTAACCAGTAGCTCAGAGATGTCGTCATTCTTGTAATGATGCTGAAGTATTTATTCACTGTAGTTTCAAGCCCTGAGCAATATTGTTCAATGAGCGTTCTCTGAGATTATGAAAGGCTGCTCGAGGGATACAATAATTTGCTTACAAAGCAGAATTTGAGTCATTTATTTTCACTGAGAGGAGAAAGACGTTTTTGGCCCAGGAATGGGTAGGCTTTTGGGGAGGAAATAAATGAGCACGTAACAGAACTTGGCTTCGTCTTGAAAAAGTGAAAATATAGGCAAAGTGAGGATCAGCAGGGAGGATC
>NW_008601954.1:4010-6583 GCF_000691845.1 Merops nubicus
AGTATGGAGATGGAAAGTGGAAGTGAAAAAAACCCAAGCCCCCTTGTCATGCATCTAGTCGAGGCCCACCAATGCCTGAGACTGCTAAATTAATTCTTTTGATTGATCAGTGGTTACGTTGGCTGTGGATGAGCTGCAGTGGATCCAAAGTGACTATACCTGAATTACTGATCCTTTGCTTGTTGGAAGATCATTTTGAATATCATTCTTTCTTAATATTCTAGTTGCATCATCTTTGTGCATCAATGAAAAGTCGAAGTATGGCTTTGTTCAAGCAACAGAAGGTGGAGGACGTTTATGAAATTGGGGAAGAGCTAGGAAGGTAAGACTGTACTGGTGGCACCACACTATTTCACAAGCTGTCACATGATATTGGCCACACCTTAAAACAATGGCTCTGCATGACAGCCTAAATCAGTTGGAACATACAACAGTAGAAACACATCTCTTTGCCAAAACTGCACTCTGGATGTTTCATTTTTTTTTTTAGACTAAGTGTGCTAACTATTTTTCCTGTTTCTTTTCTTGCAACTAGGACAACAAAAGGTATATTTACATTGTCTTTTGTAGATAAGTGTAATCTGGGTCTGTGCTTTCGACTGCGTTCACCTGTCCTTTCTCAGAACCAGCTGGGAAACAGGAGCCCATGGTGCTGTTGCCATAGATGCAGCCCTTTAATTTGGCTTCCTGTTTTGAACACAGCACTGTTGTTTTCACCTGGCTCTGAGCACTGACAGAACATCTTCATGTCTGCCTGCAAAACACTGTGAAGGTATTCCTGAAAAGATTTACCTGTCAAAATTTCAGCTGCACTGGTTAATACCTGTATATAGTTTTTAATCTATAAAGGCTTATCTGCTGGTATTAATTATAGATTGAGTTAATGGGCTATTACGATGCTTAACCATAAGCAGCTGCTTAAACACTCTGCTGGATTTGTGAGCTGGATGACACAGGGCTCCTCCAGTCATTTAGCAACATACAGTGCTCTGGGTGAGGATAGCTGGTTTACATTCAGTGTCCAACCCTCCAATTATTTTCTTTTCAATATGCAAATAGCTAAATTAGGGCTATACACGTGTTGGCTTCTTTCCCAAAGTCTGTCAGTTGGTTTTGACAAATTACCATGTATGTGCAATTACCCTTTTTCAAGGGTCAATAATTTAGTTACATTAAAACACTTTAGCTGAAGCTATTTCCCTGTCAAATATTTTTTTTTCACCCCCACTGATTTAATCTTTAGAGTTGTTGAGAAGATTTCTTTTGGGGGGAGATGGTTTTTGGGGGTTGGGGTTTTGTTTTGTATGTTTTTGTGTGTCTTTTACATTCCCTTTCCTTGCAGGAAGGCCTCAACTACTAAATTTTCTGTAACTCCTTACTTTTGAATATTGACTGGTCCTGAAAACATCAGGTGAAAGTGAAAATCTGTCAACAGTAAGCAGTTAAGAAATTCAGTGTGTGTACACAGGGTGTAAAAGGTGTGATCTTTTTTCTTTAACCTAGGAAGTCCATGTATGTTCTGTAACAGTCAAACTGCTAAATGGGAAACTGAAAACTGAGTAGCATTTTTTTACCTTGGTTTCTGAATTGGATTTGGAAATCCAGTGTCTTTTGAGGTGATGAACCTCACTCTTTTCCTCAAGCTGATGGTTATTAAGTCTTTTGAATGGAGAAGAGTAGTTGAAACAACCTGTTAAGGGCTGGTCCTTGCTATTTGAGTCTGAGACCTAAGGAAATAGGCAGTTTTTAACAAGTGAAGTTCTGCTGCTTGTGGTGATTTTTTTTTTTTTTTTTTTTAAGGAAAGCCCTATAATTGTAAATTGTGAGAAGAGGGCAGCAAGATGGGAATTAGCTCCCTTTGAATGCATTCAAGCTGCCTACTTTACACGTGCCCATGATTATAATGTCCCATTGTCTTTGTCAGTGCATTTTCACTTTCAGATTTGTGAGGAGCTTTGCAGACCTCTTGTTTCAACTGTGTGTTACATGTGGAGTGCCACTGGGCTATCTATCGTGCTGCTGTATCTCTGAGCAGTGACTACTGATTAGGGCTACTGACAAATGATATCTTGCTTTGTTAGAAGAAAAATAGGACTAGACAGGTGGTGTTGATGGCAATGCAAGAATCTTTTCCAATGCTGACTGATGCGCTTAGAATCTGTAGATGCCTTTTATTAGTTTAGTATGTTTGGAACAAACTGTTATGTGCTGACAGGTACAGGCAGGTAAAAGCATTAATTTATCATTCTGGCAACAGAAGTCATTTGCAAAACAAAGGTTTTCAAACAGTGTCTGTGAAGATTCTTTCCAGTTCATGTCCTCCTGAGTTAGTGATTTCTTGAGAACAAAAGTAGTCGCTGATACAGGCCTAGTGCTTGTTCTAGCTCAAATTCAGTCAAAAGTTGAAATACAGGATCTCACCAGCAGAGCCAGCACCTGTTTATCTCAGTCTTTGCACAGCACTTAGAAAAGGAGGCTCCTATTATATACTGTGAAAGCTCCTTCACAGGGCTTAGATATATCTGATCTGGTACTGGAATTGGACCTTTTGTTACGTGAAAGGGAAGGGGGGG
>NW_008601955.1:0-1481 GCF_000691845.1 Merops nubicus
AGCGGCAGGAATTTCAAACCATCACATGAAACTATCACCAAATAAAAATGTTGCCATCATAAAAAATTAGGCCTTAAAAATATGCTTGGATTTTATAATTACAAAACTGTCATGTTCTTGATTTCAGCTTTTGGCATTTATCATGATGAATAACTGATGCAAAAAATCTCTATCCTTCTAACAATGTTTGACGCCAACTGATAATTTTTTCTCTGGTGGTTGTCTCAGACAGAGGATCTAGATAGCATCGGGGTATAAAGGATTTCAGGTCTGAATTTTTTCTGTCATAAGCTGATACTTTGAAATTCATGCTTTGTTTCACCGGAAAATGATTATCAGATCTTGTGTTGTATTGTTGTGGGGTTTTTTAATATCGCTGGTAATAACATTTTGCTATCACTAAGAATCTAAGCCCAGCCACCCCAAGCCCCTCTAATATCTGAGGATATGCTGGGATGCAAGGGGTTTTATTTTATGCCAAATTGTTCAACCTCTTGCTGGTCAGGAGTTAACTAAGATGGAGAACAATAAAAGCAAGGAAAGAGAAGTGGGAAGAAAAAAAAAAAAGACAAGAAAAAAAGATGGTCCAAGAGGTTGTGGGATAGCCTGCACATTCCTCCAGAGGTAACTAATGAAACATTGCTAAGGTTGGTTATTTTATTTGGTGGTATTGTTTATGTTATAATTTATTAGTGAGACCACGCCAATATTAATTTAGTAATTTTATTAAGCAAGCAGCAATAAGTAAAACAGTGCTGGGCTGTTTAGGTACATGGGCATCTACATGACATACTTTTACCACTAGTTTCTCTAGCCGAGCAGCAATGTCCTGCCACAGCGTGGAGGCCAAAATAGGCTTACCTTGGCGTTGCCAGTTGTTCTGCTTCCACTTCTTCAGCCACCCCCACAAAGCATTTGCTGCCATCCATGAGTCAGTGTAGAGATAGAGCACTGGCCATTTCTCTCGCTCAGCAATGTCCAGGGCCAGCTGGATGGCTTTTACCCCTGCAAACTGACTTGATTCAACCTCTCCTTCAGCTGCTTCTGTGACTCGTCATGAGGGATTCCACACAGCAGCTTTCTGCTTCCGGTGAGTTCCTATGAGACAGCAAGATCCATCAGTGAACAGAGCACATTGCTTGTCATGATCTGATAATTGATTATATGGTGGGGCTTCCTCAGCACGTATCACTACCTCTTCCAAATTCTTTACCTTCTGGCCATTCCATGATCACTTCTAAGATTCCTGGGCATTTGGGATGCCCTATTTGAGCTCTTTGTGTGATTAAAGCAAGCCATTTACTCCAGGTAGCATCAGTGGCATGATGAGTGGAAGGGAATTTCCCCTGGGACATCCAGCCTAGTACTGGTAATCGTGGCGCCAGGAGGAGCTGTGCTTCAGTGCCAATCACTTCCAAAGCAGCTCAAACTCCTTCGTATGCTGCCAAAAATTCCTTTTCAGTTGGAGTATAGTTGGCCTC
>NW_008601956.1:0-12232 GCF_000691845.1 Merops nubicus
CCAGATATTCTATGATTCTATGAACTTCAGTCTTCACCATACGGTAAAGTTCCCCCATGATCCTAGTCCACTGAGATCACACTGGCTAGACAGTAGGAGAGGACAAAAAGAAAAATCCCATCTATGGCCCCTGAAACCTTGGTGACTTTCTGTCCAAAGAATGAATAGAACTGTGATAACTTAAAGCTACCATGATTCATTTTTGTTACCATCTTTATCAAGACAGTATCAAGTTATATAGTTCATTGCTAATCCAGTGATGCTCTTCTAAGATACTAATGCTTATCTACTGCACTGTGCTCCATGAGCTATTTTCCACAACTACATAACATATCAGAATATCTTGCTAAGATAAGCATTGAAAAGGGAATGAAAACAGGAATGGCAGTCTAACATTAAGCAACACTCTTACTTTTCTAAGTGGATAAAGCATTGATGCTTAAGGAATGGAATAGATAGAGGTTTTACTAAGGATGTTTTGTTTGAGTTCATGTTGATTCCTACTGCCACTTCTCTTTCTCTTTGAAAGCTGGGTATTTTTTTTGTTATCTTTATGTCTGTTTTTACTTTTCAGTCTTATTTCTCAGATGTTCAGCATGCCATTGTTCTTCCTACAGCTTCTAGAGTGACAGTGAAACTAAAGCTATTTGAGCTGTGCTTCTGTACAACAGCACTTTCCCTTTGGCAAAGTGACAGAAATACAGAAAGCCTCTCATCAGCATCACAGTATGGCTACCATGTGATCAAGTGCAGCTTTAAAAGTCTGAGGTGGTTTTGTCTTCTCACAAAAAAAGACAAAACTCATCTACACCACTGTATACCTGGCTGTATTTATGCTCATTTCACTGCTACTCAGTTATTTTTTTCCCAAAGAAATTCTACATCCCTGTAAGAAAGAGAATGGTATGATTTCTCCTAGAAAACCAACCAAAAAATTCTCGCTCCTTCCTTTCTAATGAACCTTTTCTAGTAAGTTTGGAATTTTATTGATTTTTTTTTCCTTTCTTGTATGCCTCTACAATTATGAAATAGTGAATTATGATTTATTTTCTTGCTGATCCAGTTTCTAAGGAAAAATACCTTTCAAACTTCTCATTTTCAAAACTTTACTGTTTTCTATCGATGCAAGGAAGTCTAAAATGTAACCTTGCAATGTGAATCCATCAAAATTACTGCCACCTCAAATAAAAGGAAATGACAGAACATTCAGAGTACTTATAAAATAATTTCAGATATATTTTTGGAGTCATCTGGAAAAAAAATGGCATTACAGTATCTAAAAATAGTGATTATTACCCTGAGGCAGACTACCTATTGCAAATGAGAAACTTTCACTTTGAGAACCATTTTGAATTTTTACAGTAGCTATATTGACTAATTCTGAGCCTTATTTGAAGAGAAACAGAGGGGACAACAGGAAGGAATAACATAAACAGTCCAACTGAGTAGAAGAAATCCTAAGATGAGAAAAGGAAATGTGCACCATCTGGAAGAGAAATTTCTAAACATAGACTATTAGGTTATATAGTTCATGATTAAGATCTGGCAAAAGGCTTCTTTTCTCTGGCAGAACAGACAGTATCTTGACTCCTGAATAATATTAGTGATACTGCTGCAGAACAGAGAAGAATATTAGCTTCTAGGGATATGAAGTTCTGGGTCCCCTGGGAAGAGGCCAATCTCTTTTTCGAGAACACATTTCACAGATGAAGAGAAGGAAGAAGAGAGAACAAGACCTTGCCTATTTACCCTGGATGTTATCAGTTGATAAAAGCAGTTTAGTTTAGCTCGCTACAGTGGGATTACATCTCTAGGCTAGCAAGTACCAGTAAAAGTTTTATTTCTTTGGTTGAAAGGACATGACTATATGAGTCTGTCCCATAAATTATTTGACTTTGTAACTAATCAGTAACTGTAGCACAAACTGGAGCAATGAAAAGGATGCTTGAAAGTTATTAAAAATATACAAAAAATTAGGGCTACTTTTTAGTTGTGTTCTGTAGGGGGCTGTCCCTTATTATGCAAGATAATCTTGAAAAATCTTCTGGGTGTCACAAGGGGTTTGAGAGTGATGACACCTGATGAATCATTTTCCCAGGCACTACACCAGAATTTACACCATGTGAGGAAAAAAGAAGACTGGAATGGCAGATAGGTAATATCACTCAGAATAACATATGAAATAAGAAAATCTTTAATAATTGCTTATCTTTAAATTTTTTTTTAGAGAAGAAACAGTAGACTGGCGACTAGCAGCAGCATAGTCACACCAGAAAGGGGATATATCTTGTCCAACATACACAACTTCTTGGCATAACAAATTAAAGCAAGGAGAGAGCAATAATGCAGCTATATTGCTTCTTACTAGGTAAGTTGCCTCTGTCTCTTGTAAACACCCTAGCGGTTAGGGCTTCACAAAGCCATCTACATCAGGGACTGAAGGTCCCTCTAAGATTATGTTCCATGTTTAACTGTTACCTTGATTAATCAAAAAACGCAAGCATTGAATTTAGGAAAATGAACATATTTTTCTAATTCTTCTATAATGTCAATTATTTTCTTCCAGTTTTGAGATCATTCTCAATTCACAGCTTTAAAGTATCGAAGATAGGCTATGTTTTACATTCTCATCCTCAGATTCTAAATAAGTTACTTATGATGGTAATAAATGAGTATCATGTCTTTCTTAATCAGTCTCCATGTGCACAATAGAATATGAGCATAAAGTACATGTGGGATAGTTTGCTCACCTTGGAGATAATTGGACAAGATCTCTTTTAATACTTAACTATCTTCTTAGATTTCTCAGAGGCTGCAGGATGTTCAGAATCACCTTGGTTTTGCAAGGAGAACAAGCAGGCTAGAATCCCCCCAGGTCAGGAATTATCACAAAGAATCTTTTTCTAAAACTGATGTGAAAAAAAGATAAACCAGAACTAACACAACGGTGTGGTAGTCTAAAGTTTCTGGTATGCAGGCTGCGTGCAGTAATTTTCAGATCGTGCATCCGATTCTTAACCAGAGGAACTGGTTCCATGAATGAAGAGATGTTTGGCTAGATTGGCTAGCATAACTGTTAAGCAAAATGTGATGAAAAATAATTTAGGAAGATTTCATGAGCAGATTGGTGTCTGTTAGAAATGTCAGTAATGGTATCTTCAGCCAGAGTATGGAAGCTTTTTCCCTTTCAAGAAGAAATGTTGGAGGTTTCTGATTTACTGCAGACCATCTGGGTGCAGGAGGCACCTTCCTCTGGAAGACTGCAGAAAGCCATTTTTCAGTGTAGGCCTTAAGCAGCTGATATAGCAGGGAAGCGAAGAGAATGAAGCTAAAATGAGCTAAAATAGCTGGGAAAGTAGCTTCTAGTATTTGAATGCAGAAATACACATACTGCAGCTGTGGCATTACAGAGGCAATTAAATGGGTGTTCCATAATCTTCGCTTGACTCACAAGCCGAATGGGATGTTACCATTTTAAAATTCAGCCTTCATGCACTACATACGTGAATAAATGCTGTATAATAATGTTCTATCTCCAGATTAGTGGATACAACATGACTAAGCGTGCTATTTTAATCACCTTTGCAGTGATGATTACTCTACTGTAAGACACTTCTGAGAATCTTTAATCTAAGACTAGTTGTTCATCTCCATTTCTTCCTTGTCATAATCCACCCAGATGCTGTTTAATATGACCTTTCTACTCTTATTTCACCATGCTGTTTGCCAGAAGATTATTTTTAGTCTATATATTCCTATAACAAATATGCCTTATCTCTCTCTTGAGAGAGAGAGATCTTGATATCTATGACAATCTGTTTAAAGTAATACAGTGAAAGGGACTGTACGGGAAATACTTTTATGTAATTTAATTCTGCCTCTTCCATGTGTTCCAACTTTGTTTTTAAAAAGTGAGAAAAGCAGACGCAGGCTATTATTGTGGAAGGCCAGGAATATTGGATAAAGCTGCTCTATTTGTTAAAGGATTGTCAGTGGCATACTATCTCTGCAAAGCTATTCACTGAGGAAATAACCTTTATATTCCTTTTGTGCTGCCAAATTTGTATACCAATAAATAACAATGATCTTTAGCTCCTGTCTGAGGATATGAAGCTTGTACATAAAAAAATGTGCAAAGCCTGCATTCATTTGGTGCCAGTTACTTTGCTACATCTCCACTACTTCATTCTTACTTGATTTAATATAATAATGATGATCACAAACTGATGATCTCAGAGGCCTCAGGTAAGCCAGCAACATCCTTGTATAAGAATTATGTTAAAGTGGCTTACCCAAAATTCAAATGGAGGGCTGTGTGTTATCTTCTGTTCTTTACAGAATGTGTAGAAGAGGTGATGGACCAAAACCTCCTATATATCTGAGAGCTCCCAT
Source organism: Merops nubicus (assembly GCF_000691845.1). Lineage (NCBI taxonomy): Eukaryota > Metazoa > Chordata > Aves > Coraciiformes > Meropidae > Merops > Merops nubicus. The sequence goes on from NW_008601956.1 coordinate 4,393, forward strand.
TCTGCTATGCTCCAACAGATGGCAGGGCTTCCAGGAATTTCTAGGGTTTTTCCTGCTGGGATCATACGTAAGGTATGGTTGTCCCTCTGCGTGAAAAAAAGGCAGAAGAACAAGCCATCATAAAACATAAGGGATATCCTTGTGTTTATTTTGTTAAATGAATTTACATAGTTAGAGAAGAAGAAAGCTATAATTATTCTTTTTGGTTGCTAGATAGTGTTGCTGGTTTCTTAAGCATATTTCTCTACAAAGGGCAAAATATAAAAGTTCATCTTGTTCTAAAGATAGTGTTTGTTGTCAGATCACTACTAAGTTGTGGAATAACTCTGGAAAAATAACACACATTTCATTGGTTCTATTGGATATTCAGGAAAACAATTTATTTCCTGGCAATTCACAGTTTTGTGCAAGGTTGCCAGAAGGAGCACCTGCTAACTACTTGAAATAAAACCCAGGCAATTAAGATATTCAGATAAGAGAGGTATAGTACTTTCTGGAAACTGTAGCCATACTCTTCCCTCAGTTACCTTTCTGGAGTTCTAGAATAACTCTTCAGAAAGTTAATAGTTACTCTGAAATAAGAGCATATAACTGAAAGCAGTATTTGCTATGTATTTTGGAAATACAGTCTTAATTTCTGCCTGGACTGTAGGAGTGAATGAAAATGGAAGTTAAAAAATACCAACTTCAGTAAACCTGACTGATATTAAGATACCATTTTAATTGCTATCTTGCTGATAACAGTAGCCCAAGAGATGCTACTTGGAAAGAGTCCTTAAGATCATTGGCAATTAAGATCTATGAATACTTGTTTCTGATGTATTGAACTTACAGAATATTGAAAGAACACATTGGAACAATTAAAGCTTGCTTTAAAATATACATCATTTTCTCTGGTAAGACTTGCATGTGCTTGATTTTAATTACAGAACAGGAAGAGCCATAGTGGAAATCACAGAGTATTTGCAATTCTTACATGCTTCAGGTCTACAAAGAATTTAAGTGTATTCTGAATTTTTAATTGCTCCCAATGAGATTTTTTAATAAATTTAATAATATCACTCTTTTTTAATAAATTTAATTACTCAGGGTTAAATTACACAATGAATATCATTCTGGATTTGACCCTAATGACATCAGGGGCATGAGCATATGTTAATGAATATATTCTCATGCATAACTTTCTTTTCAAATTATACTAATCACTAAATGACTGTGGAGTATGTAATCAATAGATTTTGGTTTTTTTCTATCTGTTTCACAAATTATTCGAGGTAAAGGGCAGGCCGACCAAAATGTAATAAAGTATTTCATTCCATTAGGGAGCATGTGAATGAGGTGAGCAGACCAAAAGTGACCAGCTTAATTCAGCGTGATGTATCAGCAAAACAAAACAGCTGCCTTGGGGTATTGGTGGCTCAGAGCTTTCATTTTTAATCACTATATATAATTACTCATGTGTCAGAAATGCACTTTTGATTTAGTTATAAAACTTGGAGCAAAAGAAACATATATATCTCTTAACCCTATCATAGAATCAAGTATTAGTTCAAGGGCTAGTGCCTTTAGCAGTATTGGTGTAGGCAAACTGTGAATGCATAAATGAGTGTGTAGTTGCATCTAGACATTTTTGGCTAGCATTCAGTGTTGATTACATGAACTCAGACATTAAGGAATACTAAATGCTTTTCCTCTAACCACAGCACAAAACACTTAAGAATTGCAAAGGACCCCTTCTACCCTTCCTCCTCCTCTCAGTTTTCAAGATCTAAATACTCCAATCATAAAGTCAATTCAAACAAATTTTGTCAAAGCACATTTGAAATGGCCAATTGACAAGAGGTACATATACTTGAGCAGAATTTCCAGCAATATTTTCTTAGAAAAATGCTGACTCTACTGTGGCTGTGTTTGGACTCAAAATGAATATAATTTTTTGGGCCTATTCAGGCAAAGGAGTCAAATAGAATAGTTCATAGAAAAGGACTTTCAAAAATTAGTATTAGAGGATAAGAACAGAGCAGATTTTGAACTTATAAATTTTTATGACTAGTCACATTTACAAGTTTTTTGTAACCAGTCCTAGAATAAAAAAATACTATATGACTCATGCATCCAATCAAAGCTCTTTAAAATATCTTAGATGTTGAATTTCAAATATTTGCCATTCTGAAAAATATATACTATAAAACTTACTCAAAGAAATTATCTCATGAATACATTTGAGAAAATGATAAAATGGTCATGACACAATCACATGTAGAAACAAAGCTAAAACCAATTAAATCCATTATTCATCATGAATTAGTTGAAACTTCTAGTCATCACCAATACGAGACACCAAGCTCGTGAAGCAAGAGTAAAAATGTTTTAAAGCATGAATAGCAACATTCAGAGCAGCCAATGTTCACACCCTTCCTCGCAATTGTATTTACATAGATTTTTATGTATGAAATAGTACAATCAGTCACTTTTTACAAAGTCTTTGATTTTTATTAAATTTTTTTTTGAAAGAGCTCAGCATTGTTACTACTGCTGGAAGCATGCTGCATGACTTACAATACAAGCAGAAGAAAATTAACCTTGTGCCAATGAGTTCATTGTAAGAATGTTTTTGCTTTAGCTTTCTGGAAATTTCTTGTTAAAAAAAAAGAGACAGTGATTATTTCCATATAATCAATATATAATTCAACAAACAATAGGGTCACAGACTTCTATGCAAACAGATCATGAAGCAGCAAAAGAAAAACTTAAATTGTTGGATTTGATAATGTGCAGAGAAATTACTTGTAACCTTTAAAACTGTTAATTTACCATAAAGCCTTAAATCATAACATGAACCCAAGCACATAAGCTCAACCAACTCAATAATATGGCTGTAGATCTACAGTCACTTAAGTGGTCTGGGCATGGATCATTTGACTTTCACTAAAACAGTTTCCTATTGCTGGGTAGTCACTAGAGACAGAATGAAACTTCAGTGGATAAAGCAATCCTTAAACTGGAGATGTGTTAATATTTCCACATCTAATCAATAACAAATGAGTGATGAGATAGTGTTTTGAGAAAGAGCTCTGAAGTCCTCCAAAAGAAATCTATTTCAGATGTGCTCCAGAGGAAGAATGAAAGTTGTTCTGAGAGCCAGGGCCCCAGTTTAAACTTTGGGGATGATGGCCCACAGCAGTGCTTTGGAAAATATTCTTTCTCTACCCAAGGAGAAGACTGCACTCCCTCAAGTCTACAAAACACAATTACATACAGTTGCAAGATGGGACAGCTAGATTAGTAGTCATTAAAAACAATTTAGTTGATTAATCTTTTCTTCAGTGCTTGCAATTTTAAAATTTGCATTCATAATTCAGCAGATAACTCTGAGCACAGCCAAAGAAAGTAATAAAGGAAGAAGAGGAGACATGATATTAGGCATCTCACACAGGTGGAACCTTTTCGGAGTAAAAGGCAAAGAAAAAGACAGACAGAGAGGGCAGTCCGATGCACTGCAAAGATGGTACTTATTAATGGACTAAATTAATAAATTGCATGTTAATTATCACAAATTATGAAAACTGATTATTTCTATAATTCAGAGCTGTCACATAATTCAGTCTCACAAGTGACCAATGAACACGAACAATAACATGAAAATTTGCCACTAGGTTATTTCTTCTCATTCACCCTTACTTCCAAGGGAAGACAGGGTGATATGAAGGGCAAGCAGTCTATGGAAATAAAGAAATAGTTTCAGAGAAAAACTAGTTCTGCTGCTAGAGAGTGAAGACTATGAATCCCTCTCCATGTTTTGTTACAGTGTTGACATAACTAGGACAAAAATGTCTGAGGCTTACCTTTCCTATAAGCATAGATGAATGGAAGCTACCAAGAACTAAAAGTTCAGGGTCTCTCAAAAGACTTACTTTTATCCCCTGAAGAAAGGGCAGCCACACTATGCTGGATAAATGGCAAACAAGCAGGCATATACCACTTCAGACTGGCATGTTGGCAGAAATAGTGTGGAGACAAACATGGACACCATTCTTGAAAGAGCAAAAAGCTAGATATATTACAGCAACTTGATTGTCTTAAAATGTGGACACCTACATTTGTATGAAAGCAGGAAAGAAAGGAGTTTGTTGCTTGTATTTTTGCTTCTAATGAGAGAAGCCAATAAGGAAGTTGCACAGGAGCTTGGAGGACTTTGCCTTCTGGAGGATACAGATTCCTCCAGAAAGGTCTCAGAGCTTTTTAGTCTAAAAAGCAGATACTCATGGAATATGACATGCTGCAGAAGAAAGGACTGTTACTGTTATTTTTGCATATTTTGTTGGATAACAGGCACTTTGGTTTTAAAGAAAATATTTTTCCACCTTTGACTTTTTTTTCCCCCCCCTGCCACCTTTATAGGGGACAGAAATGTCCTGCTTCTCTAACTCAGACTTGACATACAATGCACTTGACCAAGGACATTGACAGTACAAGAAAATTAATGACTTGGCTAAGCATTTCACTAAGTTTCTTCATTCTTCAAAAAACCAATCCTAGGAGATTATTTTCTCTTCTTCTATTACTTTCTTCTGCAGTATTTCTTTTTGTTGTTATTGATCCCCTTTTTTTTCAGTACAGTTTTGATATGCTGAGCATGCAACCTCTATGGAAGTCAAAGTGGTTCACATCCTGTTCTTGCTTACTCTCTTCCTTATTCTCCTGGGTGTTCACAATTCAGGTCATCTTCATGATTCCTTGTATAAAAGGAGGAAGACATGGTCCCTTAGTCTTCTGTTCTTCCAGAATTCTGTTGCTATGCAGCTGACCTCTCCTCTGGCCTCTTTCTGTTGTTGCATGATCATATATAATGTCTTCTGCCTCCCAACTGTAACATCCGGAAAAAAAAAAAAAAAGAAAGGTATGAGGGGGTTAGCAGTGACATTGTGTGCTCCATTTCTCATCAAGTTTTAGATAAGCAATATGTGAAAGGTAAGTTGGCAGTGAAGTAACCCTTCAGACCCTCTGAGGATCTCAACCTTAATATTGATAAACTACCTCTATAGAAATGCTGATTTTTAGAGGACCAAATCAGAGTACAGCAGTAAGAGACTGCAAACCTGTACACTCAGTCCTAATTCAAAAGGTCCTGTTTGCATTGGTTAACATAAGTTACAGAAGATGTGAAAGACCTCTTGGTCTTGCAAGCTTCAGCTTTCACTATTAGTAAATTAAGTAAACAAAAGGTAAACTTAGTCAACCAACACAATGAAAAAAATCTCGGTAATGTGAAGTAGCCAAATAGGCAAGTATAGATGGAAAACTGGATAGGTAGCCATTCCAGTGTCATCATCTAAACATACTGGTCAATTCATTAATAGCTAGTAGCAGATAGGCCACAAATATCTATGTGAAGGATAGATGTAGAAAGGCTTTTATGATTGACTTATACGGGTGGTTGGTAGAGACATCAATGAAAAAAATAGATAATGTTCTGGATGCTGTCTGTTTATAACTTCTGCTGGAGTTACAGAATATGGCATCTATCCCCCCCCAAAAAAAGACAAACACACACCCCCATAAGATCTGTGACTATTAAAAAGCAAAATACCTTGTCTGGAGGCTTCATTTTTTTCGATAGCTCTGTTTCACTTCTCATAGTAAGCTCTCCTGCAGGTCCAGAGAGGTGCTTTCCCTTCCAGAACAGGTGTGCTCTTTTTCTTGATCACTTTTTTGAATGCTTTCTATAATACCTGCCCTCCCCTCATTATACAGGAGATTGTTCTTTGTTGCTGTTCAATAACATGGTAGGCTCTGCAAATGCAAAAAACTTCACAATCTATTCCAAATCAATTAGGAAGAGCAGGTGTATCACCCTACCACAAAGATGAATTTGTTTTCTAAACTTAGAAAGAGAGGGCGTAAGTATTCAGTCCCATTACTCCATGTTGCTGTGACCAACTTCTGAATGATACCTGATGGATGCTTGGAATAATCAAAATGAGCATTAAGAAACACTCACGAGAGCCTGTGCATATTCTGGTTGTTTAAAGATTTTAGTAAAACCAGCTTGTATCATAACTACTGACATATAAACTTAGTTCCTTTTAGTCAAAAGGAAATAATCTCATCTACAAATACTGATAATACAGGTTACAGAACCCAGCTAAGTAAGTAGAATTAATTCATTAAGCCTTCTCCTGGCTCAGGAAGGACCAGCTGCTGTAAACCATTGCCGTGGTTTGGGGTCAGGGCAGCCCCCAGAACTGTAACAGGTGCTCTCTGTTAACCCCCTGCCCCAACTCCCGAAAGGGAAATAGAAAGGGAATAAGGGAGAGAGACTTATTTATTAGAAAAGAAAACAGCTTTAATACTACCACTAATAATAATAGTAACGATGATAATAAAATAGACTATGTACAAATATATACAAAGCTAGTACCAAAACCAACTCGCTGCTCCCTGATGCCAATACATCACCATCACCCCCAGCTGGGGAGCAGCCCCTGGGGAAGGGGATCCCAGGCTGGGCTCAGCCACAGATGGCAACTGGACACAGGAGAGGGATTCTGCAAGTCCGTTCAGGAACACAGGACTGGGGATCAAAGGCAGGATGGATGAAGTCCTCCTCAGATGCCGGCCACTGCAGCAGAAGCAGCCAGCAGCCCAGCAGAGGAAGGCTGAAGAGAAGAGAATGGAAGGGGCAACGGAAGGGCTGCCCCTCCTGACCCTTCAGCTTTAGGATATGATGGCCATGGGATGGAACACCCCATTGGTGAATCCTGGGGTCAGTTATTCTGCTCACTCCTCCCCGCAGGTGCGGCATACTCTCTGCCCTCTCCATGTGGGATCCAAGCTTAGCAGTGGCCTTGGTCTGCACACCAATCCCTGGCAGTAACTAAACATGAAGTCTTATCACTGCTAAAGCCAGACAGTTTATGAAAATGCTGCTAAGGTCAGACAGAGCAGTTAATTAGAAGAGCTTTAGCTAAAAAGTAAAATCATTGAGCAGAACCAGCTCTATTTACCCCAAACCAGGACAACCATCCAGATGCAAAAACAGTCATATCATCCTGCAACTTCTACTGCTGCACAGGAGAGTGAACCAGGGCAAAGCTTGAACCAAAGCTAAGGTCTGAACTACAGTTTCATATTTTCCTGGTGTTTTTCTCTAAGCTCTTCTGGGAAAATAGTCCTTTTTGTGCAGCAGGAAAATAAAGAATTATAGTTCTCATAAAACCAAATACAGACTGCTGCAAACCTAATTCACCCGTTGCAACCCAAGAGAAAAAGATCAGAGATCTGGATTTGATTTGGATATATATTCAAGCTTTTTTCTTCCCTTCCTCTAGAATGGGACTTGTGACTATGTGCCATGGCATTTTTTCTCTCTACACACAGAACCAGATTACTTGGTTATGTTTCTCAGAAGTTTTCTTTATCTTATAACATAAATGCAGCAAGACTGCATGAAAGAGAATGAGAAATAAACTGGTCTTTTACCTACTATCTCAGGCACCAAGTTCTGTCAGTGCTCCAACAGGGGGGCTTCCATCAATTTGTGTTACAAAGTAAAGCAAGAGAAGCAAACAATGTCCTGAACAAGACTAAATCAAAACTTGCCTTTGAATCAATCAGCAATGCCCATTAGCGAGCTTGAAGCCTGCAGAGCAAAGCTTCTCCCTCCAGAGAGGATACCTCTGTTTATGGCTAAACTGCTCAGTGGAACAGAGCCAGGGAGTGATCCCAGGCACCACACTGCTGATATCCATGTTAATTAGCTGATAGCCTTCTCCCGGGGATGGCAAATTAACACTCTCTGAAGCATAGTTCACAGGAGAGCCTGCTCCAGGGACCATTC